>NC_083238.1:9942479-10064979 GCF_032191835.1 Heteronotia binoei | reverse complement strand
AAACTGCTTTTGCCTGAAATATAAATGTTTGTTTTCTAACTTCCTTGGCATTTGTGGATGGATTGTTAGCTTTGGGCTTCGCTACAGCTGAGCTGAGTTTTCTCCTCAAAATGTATGTTTATGATGAAAGAGAGAATTGCTTGAGAGATATTATTCAAAACACTCCAAAAATCATTGCCTCCTTTCTCTGGACCAGCTTCATGGCCTCTCACCCGAAGTCATTAGTTAGTCCTTCAAATAAGGTCACACATCTTTAATGAGATCCCAAATGGCAGTATAGGTAGTAGGTTTCCATACTATGTAGAAAGCCCTGTTTCTCCTGAGGAATAACTTTCTTCGGTTAGAAATCCTTTTCGCGCTATGAGCTATGAGAGGGTGCCTCACTTTCCCACCCACCAGCTAGGCCTGCACTTCCTCAAACATCAGTGTTTGTCTTAGAGTTGCCAGCCTCCTGGTGGGACCTGGAAATCTCCTGGAATTACAACTGATGTCCAGACTGTAGAGATCAGTTCTCTTGGAGGAAATAGCTTTGGAAGGTGGACACTATGAATAGGTACAGACAGACAGCTCTGTGCGCACAGGAGGCGTCTCAAATTCCGCCACCCCAAAGTGGAGCAGACAAATCCCATTCACAAACTCTCCACGTGAGTCATCTGTATATTGCATGGGGGGCACTTTGGTATGTTCACATGGTTGTTGCATGCTATCCCCTTAGCACAGTGCTAATGCTCATGCTCCTTGAAGAAATCCCTTGGCACCTGTCGCATCAACCATCACCAGTGGTCCGACCTAGCCTCAGATCGCAAAGCATGGAGGCACACCATCCACCAGGCTGTCTCTTCCTTTGAGAACGCACGCATAGCTGGTCTTGAGGACAAAAGGAGATTGAGGAAGAATCGCACTGCTACAGCACCAACCCCAAATCAGACTTTTCCCTGCAGCCACTGTGGCCGGATCTGCCTGTCCCGCATTGGTCTTGTCAGCCACCAGCGAGCCTGCAGCAGACGTGGACTACTGCACCCTTCTTAAATCTTCATTTGCGAAGTCAAGCCGAGAGAGAGAGAGAGAGAGAATGCTCATGCACTCCGTGGCAATGATTTTTTTTTTTTTAAAGAATGCTGGTGAGCATCTAGAGCAGATCGGTGGATTCACACTGCCAATCCGCCTTGCCCGCATGCTCCTGCGGTCAGATGCCAAGAAACACGGGAGGGGTGTGGCAGAAGCTTTTGCTACCACTTCCCTACTGGTTGCTCTTTGATCAGTCTCAGAGACATCAGAGGATGGGGTGAGTGCAAAAGTGGAATGGGTGGCAGCTGTGCGAGTCTGACCTTGACTTTTTAATCCACCTAGGCAAGTGCTTGGAGAGCCCCGTGGTGCAGAGTGGTAAAGCTGCAGTGCTGCAGTCTCAACTCTCTGCTCATGACCTGAGTTCGATCCCAGCGGAAGCTGTTTCAGGTAGCCGGCTCAGGTTGACTCAACCTTCCATCCTTCCGAGGTCGGTCAAATGAGTACCCAGCTTGCTGGGGGGAAAGTGTAAAAGACTGGGGAAGGCAATGGCAAACCACCCCGTAAAAAGTCTGCCGTGAAAACATTGTGAAAGCAACGTTACCCCGGAAACGACTGGTGCTTGCACAGGGGACTACTTTTACCTTTTTAGGCAAGTGCTTATGTCAGCTCAAATTGGCCATCTGAATCCAGCCTATGGCATCACATCCCTGCTGAGGTCCCTTCACAAACCCCGCCCTCTTCAGGCTCCACCCCCAAATCTCCAGGAACCTCTCTCAATGTGGAATTGATTCAATGTATATGAGAACTGCAGTCTGACTCGAATGGACTTCAGATAGTTTTGTATATAATTTAAATTACATTTCACTGTGGAAAACACAAGATTGCTTTAGTGGCTGCATACTGTCCTTACTACATGCATTACCTATTCAAAAACAGCCCCTGCTGCAAGCAATGTTGATTTGATTATATTGGTTGTTTTTGCACTTACCTTATTCCGGTAGCGACGTCCCTCTTCAACGTGCAGCGTCTGCGCGGATTTCACACTACTTGCTCTGCAGAACCCGGAAGTCCCACGGCTTTTGCGTTGCAAATGTAAACTGCCAAAAACCAGTTTACATTTGCGATGCAAAAGCTGCAGGACTTCCAGGTTCTGCGGAGCAAGTAGTGTGAAATCCGTGCAGACGCTGCGCGGTGAAGAGGGACGTTGCTCCGGAATAAGGTAAGTGCGAAAACGACCATTGTCTCTTAGAGGGCTGGATTCCCTGTTTGTGGTGCAGGTATTCCATGCAGGGATCATAACGTGTAGCTAACGGAAAACCTTCCAAGTGAATCCTGCAGATCCTTTGCGGATGGATCATTTTGCATATCACCAGAACGTCTCCTTTTTAAATTAGGTCTGTTGAGAAGTCTGCCCTACTTGCTACTTGGTTTGAACTGGATGGTATGTTGATTGTAATTCGCATCACCTCTCTCTGTGTTCAGGTCATGGGAGTGGGGAATAGGAAACTTGGTATTTTGGGGAACCATTTACATTGACCTATGCAGATAAAGACTGATGCCAGGCTTACTTGGCCACCAGCCTACTTTAGAAAGGGAAGCTTCCCCTATATTTGGGATTGTGAACTTTTGGATGCACAAGCAGTTGGCTGTTGGGTGTCAAACCATAGAGTGGGGGAGAGCCACAATAGAACTTATAAAGGTAATTTGCAAGGTTGAAATGAAATCTGGTGGACCCTGAAAGGACCCTGGCAGAATATAACATTTAGCGGCTTATCCTGGTGACAATGGCAGTGACTACAAGAGCTGAAAAGTATATGTCATAATATGTCATTTGGCTCACAGGCATCATGAATGTTCTTAAAGATTATTATGAATCCTAGTCAACATCAAAAAAATAGCAAGCCAAGGAGGACAGGCCAGAGCAATCTGAGTTGCATATTCTAACATAGTGGCACATGGTTTTTAAATACTCTAGAGCTAGATTATCTAAGGATGCAAATGAAAAAGCCTGTGTCAAGCATGCGGTTTCAATGATGAGTCAAGTTTGATACACCGCCACGGCGGTGTTGGTGCTCTTGCCCCTTCCTCAGGTTCTGGAAGTTCACTGCTCACTGGAATCTTTTCAGCCATTTGGTTATAAAGTTGCCAGGGCGGTTAAACTTCTTATAGAATCACTCTCAAAATGTCAAGCATGCGGTTTCAATGAGGAGTCAAGTTTGATAAAAAACTATTGATAGACCGATACTTTCAGTGTAACAGATTCTTGAGAGTGATGCTAAAGATACATTGATACAATACTTTTAAGGCATACTTCAAAAGGATTCCAAAAGGTGGGGGCGAGGGATGCGCTCTCACACATAAACTATCATAAATATCTACATTCTCATGGCTTTATCAGGACTCCGTCCTTGCTTTCCCCAGATGTGTCACACTCCCTAACAGGAATGTATGGGAAGGTACTGATTACTCTTTCTCAAGTTAGTTTCGTTTCTCTCTACTTCTACTTTGCAAGCAATAAAGTAGGAAGGGGGAGGGGGAAAGAATAACAGAGTTAACAGACCTTGGTCCTCCGTGATATTTCACAGGCCAGCTTCATGGAGGACCCTAAAACAATCGATTACCAATGGAATTCTACCATGCTTGACAGCCTGATTGTTTCCAAATGTGGGGTACTGATCTTCATCCATCTTAACTAATGTATCACCCTCAAATGTCTCAGCATGGCACAATGCCGTAGAGTCAACGCTTCAAAGCAGCCATTTTCTCCAGGGGAACTGATCTCTGCCAGCTGGAGATCAGCTGTAAAAGCGGGAGATCTCCAGGCCCCACCTGGAGGCTGGCAACCCTATGTGTAACAGTCTCCACTGATTTTTAAAAAATGAAAAGCAGCTCTGGTAGACTGCCAATATGAGTGGAGGGAAATTTGGGAGAAGATGCTACTTAGTTCTTTCCTCTACAGCTATGTTTCTGCTGAATACCACCCCCTTTCCCAAGCTGCTTTTTGGGCCACGAGGGAAGAGCCAGGGGTGTTTTCCCTCCCCACTTTGAGTGTAAAAACAACCCAGGGAAGGAAATTTAGAACAAAAAGAAAGCTAAAAAGGAAAGGATTGAGAGAATTCTCTCCCCGTCATGCCTTTCCTTAAACTGCGGTTGCTTTTTATTTATTTTTTTTAAATTGAGAGACTGCTACACTCATCTGCCATGCAACATCTAGTCTGGCTCCCAGCCCACCATGCCTGCCAGAAAAAGCCATGCTATTTACTCTGCCTGTCCAAAACTGGCAACTTTCAACATCTTGGTTGTGCTTGTATAAATCAAAGGAGGCAAGGAATCCCTCACTCACCTTTCCCCATTCTGTTAAGTATGCCTGTTTTTTTATGAGATCATCATTAAAGTTAGTTCTGAAGAAAGCATTCTGGGAAATAGTTTTAAAGGTTCCATTTTGCGTTTTCAACTGTTGGGGTTCCTTTGACTTCCAGGGGTCTCATTTCTGCGGCAGGAAAAAAAAAAATTAGGCTGCACTTACCTGAACTTTCTTTCTTTCCGGTTGGTATTGAAAACCAAGGTCTTCGCATTATCATTTTCTGTTCATTTGTAAGCTGATGTGCAGTTCTGTCCTTTCAGTAGCAATATGCTTAATGGAAGATGTCCTTTGGCTTACCGTTTATGTTTTCATAAGATGTGGCATCTTTGAAATCTTCATGGATACATGACCCAAAATGTGCATCTCGGGAATCTAAGAGTGGTCTGCTGGAAAGAGGGGCTCTGACTATGTGAAATTTCACTGTGGAAGTAAGAAGTGGTCATATATGAAGGTCCAAAGTTGATGAGTTGATGAGAGATACATAGAAGGATTTCCCTAATAGTTTTTATTGATTAAATGGCAACAGCGTAGGAGGGGGAGAATCAGAATCAGGTTCATCATGTAAAGGAAGGGATATTGTCTTCCCCATGCACTGTCTTACAACCTCAGTTTCCCAGAGCTGTTCTTTGTTCCTTTGGAGCAGGTGGCTTCTCTTAACAAGTCCAGTGAAGTTCAGGAAAAGAGAGTGGGAGAAAGAGCCAATTCCCTTCCCTTCTGTGTGCTGTGGCTACACTATGGGTGTTTTCGCACTCACGTTTTACTGGCGCCACGACCCTCCTGACGCCGGCGAATCTGCATGGATTTCGCACCAGAAGCGCCGGCGCTCCCAGAAGCGCCGGCTACTTCCGTCGCTAAGCCAGCGCAAACGTTTTCCTGCATCTTTGCGATTTCCGTTTGCGCTGGCTTAGCGACGGAAGTAGCCGGCGCTTCTGGGAGCGCCGGCGCTTCTGGTGCGAAATCCATGCAGATTCGCCGGCGTCAGGAGGGTCGTGGCGCCAGTAAAACGTGAGTGCGAAAACGGCCTATGAAACACAGGCTGCTGTAGTTGCTACTACTAATACAAATTATATTAGAAATCCATTCACAGATGTTGTTGTTGTTAATAATAATAATATTCAGCGGTTTGCTGTTTTTTTCAGCAGTTCGCTGTCGCCATTATCATCATCATCATCATTATTATTATTATTCCAATCCTGGCAAGCTGGGCTCTGAGCGATGTACATGATATGTAATGAAACAATACATAGACTAAAAACAACACATGGAAATCAACATTAAAATTTCTCAAAACAGTCTATGAATATTTTGTATACAGTCTGGACTACCAGGATGTCATAGTGGAGGGGGGGGGGGGAAGGAGAGCTTGCAAAGCATCTGGGGTGTGTGATAATAATAATAATAATAATAATAATAATAATAAATTTTATTTGTACCCCGCCCTCCCCTGCCGAAGCAGGCTCAGGGCGGCTAACAATACGGTGACCAATGGTGCACCAACAATAAAACAGTTACATTAGAAACATTAAATTAACATAAACTAACCTTAAAAGCCTGAATTAAAACAATTAACTAACAGGCTCTGTGGAATTGCATAAGATTTCACAGGGCCCTGATGTCATTTGACAGAGAGTTCTACCAGGTTGGTGCCAGGACCAAAAAGGCCCTGGACCTGGTCGAGGACAGCTGGACCTCCCTAAGGCCAGGGATCACCATCAAGTTTCTCTTAACAGTGCAGTGCTCTTCCAGGGGTAATACCGGAGGAGACAGTCCTGCAGTGCCCTGTGAAGTTTCATCACGGCCCTGTTTCAAATAATGTCAGCAATGGACTTATTTAGTACCATAAAGCTCGTGTCTCAGCTTCAGCCTAAGCTGGGAGGCAATAACATTAGCCCACCATGCAGATCAGTTGTTAAGATTATTGAGGTTGTGTATATGAAATTATTAGAAGTGGGAAGAAATCCTACTAAAAATAGAAGTTGCATTTGAAATGTGAAAGAATGCCAAATGTATTTTTATTCAAATACTAAAGAAAAATTAAAAGTCCAGGAAAGGGAGTCAAACCCCTGACCTCCTTAAAAGGCTTGAGATAATTTTTTTAGTTCTACTAACCACCTTGCTAAGTACCATTCACAGTTTAGAGTTGTCTGCATATAAATCTGTAACAGAGGTATGCCAGGAAGAAGCAACAAGTCTATTTACATAAAGGCTGGGGAAAGGCTGTATGCATAGATGTGAGGTATCATTGGGCACTTCAGGAGACTGGATATATCCAGGGCTGGATTTAGGGACATGAGACCCAGTCAACTACTAGGAATGTTAGGTTTGGAGGTTTTGGGCTTGGCAGAGAGGCTGTCTCAGCCTGCCTGCTCCATAAATCCTACCAAGAACTTGTCAGCTGGCAAATCATACTATAATTATCAGTATATCTTACTCTCTGCATGGCCAAATCTGTGGATACTTAAGTTCAGACATTGGGGCTATGAACTGACAAGACAGTTATTTCTAAAAATCCTTTTAAAAGCCTCAGGTATTAAGGGGAAAAAAATGAGGTTAACTCCATCCCAATAGTAGAAGCAGCACAGTAGCTCTAAGAAATCATTGCCCTGTCAGTGGCCACTGTGGGAGTTGATAGGAAACCACAATATGGTCAGTTTTCAGTCCTTCTGACAGCAAAACCCAGGGAGGAGGGACCAGGGTCTTTTCCAGGACTATTTTGACCTTTGAAAGAGAACTCTGAGCAGGAACTAACAGGAACGCAGTTTTGGCAGGCTTGGCACCAGTGGGTGTGGCCTAATATGCAAATGAGTCCCTGCTGGGCTTCTCCTACAATAATAGCCCTGGCAACCACCAAGCAACTTGCTACCAAGCAACTTGCATGACCCTGTTCAGCAGCAACCACCCTCTGAATGGAAGCAATGTCCAGTGGTTAGAGTTTCAGACTAGGACCTGGGGAGACCCTACTCTGCTATGGAAGCTCACTGGGTGACCTTAGGCCAGTTACATATTCATTGCCAGACCTACCTCACAGGATTCCTGTGAGGATAAAGTGGAAGTAGGGTTGCCAATCCCCAAGTGGTCGGCAATCCCCTAGTTGCCTCCCCCTCCCTGCCTCTCACCCAATTTCTACTGCCCAGGGAACTGGCAGTGAAGTGCCAGCTCCTGGGGCTCTTTCCAGGCTGCCCCTCGCCGATCAGCGGGAAAAGCTGTGCCGAGGCTGGCGGCTCCTATGCCGGCCTTCTGGTGCTCTCAACACTTTCAGCGCTGTGGCGGCGGCGGGAAGGACAGTGAGCCACTGAAAAAGTGGTGGCTGCCGCTTCCTCCCCACTTCTTCCCCGGATCGCGTCAGAGGGAAGTGGGGAGGAGGCAGCGGTGGCGGCAGCTTTTTCAGTGGTTTGCTGTCCTTTCCGCCACCACAGCCGAGAGGCCAGCATAGGAGCTGCTGGTGGTTTTTCCCACTGATCAGCTGATGGGCGGGGGTGGGGGGAACGGCCTTGAAAGAGTCCTGGGAGCCAGTGCTTCACCGCTGGTTCCCTGGGCATTAAAATTGGGAGGGAAGGGAGGCACCGCAGAGGGGAGTGGGGGTGGGGGGCACAGGGGGCAGTGAGCTGCCTGGGGTGCCATGCGTCCTTGGGCTGGCCCTGCTTGTCACAACCTTGCTCCTGGCTCCACCCCAATACCTCCTGGCTCCACCCCCAAAGTCCCCAGATATTTCTTGAATTGGAATTGGCAACCTTAAATGAAAGAGAGAAGAATAATGGAAACTGCTTTGGGTCCACATTATGGAAGAAGGTGGGGTATAAAATAATAAATATAGCTGAAGGGGGGGGCAGATAAAAGGCAGGTAGGTGGGTAGGTGTGTGGGAAAGACAGAAGCAAGAAGGAAAGGTGAGGATATGGTGGTTGCCAGGAGGAGGCGAAAGGAAACAATGTGGAAATAATGGGAAATAAAGTGAAATGACCCTTGAAAGTCCTTGTGGGTTCCCCAGCACACAACTGGACCCAGTGACCAGCACTGTGCACATGGACCTGGTCAGAGGGAAGGAGGGAAAGCTGAAGACAGGTGAGCAAATTTCTTTTGTCCCAGTAGTTTGTCTGGCAGATGGGAAGGGCAGAAAGAAGCAGGTAAAGAGGAGAGGCTCTGGGGGCTTTCACAAAAAGGAAAGAGAAAATAGTGCAGGAAGGGAAAAAATCAAATGCCCCTCACAAGTCCTTGCAACTTTCCCTCTTATATTATCTAATTGTATTTGTGAAATGCAATACAATACAAGAGTAAGACATTAAAAATTGAAAAAAAAGTATGCCAGGGATGGGGAACAAAGCTCCCCTGTGAAATCTTTGGGTTAATGGCTGGTGCTAGATATATCACAAGATTTGTTACTTGATTGAACCTGAAAGCTGAGAACCAGCGTGGTATAGGGGTTTAGAGTGATGGACTCTAATTTGGGGAACCGGGTTTGATTCTGCTCTCCACCACTTGAAGCCAGCTGTATGACCTTGGGTCAGTCATGGCTCTTTCAGAGCTCTCTCAGCCCCCCCCCCCCCCAAATAAGTCTAGCTTGCTACCTAGTAGTGCATAATGCAAAAGAGGTTGCCAGACAATCTTAAGATCTCCTGGCTGTACCACACACAGTGGCATAGGATGATGATAACGACGACAACAACAACAAACAACCTGCAAGTTGTGTCACCTCTGGCAGACATTTCAGCCATCTTTGAATACTTTAAATAGCCATACTTGGCTATTTAAGCATCCAAATAAGGATGCTTAAATAAGGAATAAAAGAAAGATTTTGTAAGCTGAAGGTCAGATATATGAGGTCCTGTGCTTGGAAATGAATTTTAAGTCATCTTAATTGTCAGGAAAACCACTCCCACTCAGAGAGAAATGTAATGTCACCACCAATAAGCTTACCCATATTACAGAATAGTGCTTCTGGCAACTATGGTTGGAAGTGAAGCTTGACCTCTACCCGGAAGGGACTAGATGTAAATCTACTTAATGGTCAGTCTAAGAATGCCAAGTTAAAATCAAGACCTTTTCACCATTCAGATATCAGATATCTGTGGATCAAAGATATGAGAATTGAGTCTAATGCTGGCTTATTTGGGGAATTCTCGTGGTTTAGCTTTTAATAGTCTGGATTTGTGGTTTTGGCTTATAAAGGCTAACTGAGTCAATAGTCCAGTAGTCACTTTTATGATTGGACATCCTGAGGTAAATAACATAGCTGCCAGCTACAACTGGTAATGGCTACATCTGTCTTGATTATGGATAAACTAAGGCAATTTTTTCATTTAAATTGGTAACCTCACATCATCATCTAGCACAACTTTTAGAATACTGTCCCTCATTCAAATTTTAACATCTTTATTGCCTTGTTTAGAATTTCAGTAAAGTTCCTAAATTCTTAATCTGATTACTTATGCCAAAATGTGTGAAAAACTTGGATTCCAGGAATTGAAATTATTACATAACCCAAGGCACTGCCACAACCATAGTAATTAGTGTTACCAACTCTCAAAAGGCACAAATTTGGCAAGAGGTGTGTTTACTTGGGCAGGGCCTACTCACCATGTACTTCCCATAAAACTGGAGGGAGAAGGCAGAGAGTATGGCATAGATAGGGTTGCCAAGTCCAATTAAAGAAATATCTGGGGACTTTGGGGGTGGAGCCAGGAGACATTAGGGGTGGAGCCAAGATCAAGGCTGTGACAAGCATCATTGAACTCCAAAGGGAGTTCTGGCCATCACATTTAAAGGGACGGCACACCTTTTCAATTCCTTCCTTCCATAGGAAATCATGAAGGATAGGGGCACCTTCTTTTGGGGCTCATAGAATTGGACCCCCTGGTCCAATCTTTTTGAAACTTAAGGGGTATTTTGAGGAGAGGCACTAGATGCTATACTGAGAAGTTGGTGCCTCTATCCCAAAAAACAGCCCCTCCAGAGCCCCAGATACCCACAGATCAATTCTCCATGATTTTCTATGGGAATAAATCTCCTTAGGGAATAACAGAGTTCCCAGCAGACATTTCCCTCCCCTCCCCCCACTTTCTGACGACCCTGAAATGGGGGGAGGGTCTCCAAACCAGGGGATCCCCTGACCCCACCTGGGGATTGGCAACCCTAGGCATAGGGAGCCCACAGCAGCCAAAGGCTTTTAAACCTTGCCAGCCATCCCCACTCACAGGTTGACATGGATGATTTAGGGTGAGATTGGAGGGGGATTCTGTGGTCTCATCTGAAGTGTTCCAAACCCCTCCAGTCATGAAGGAAACAATGAACAACAAATTAAGAACTTTTAAAAAGCCATTCTCCCCCCCCCCCTTTTTTTTTTTAGAATCTATTTATTTATTTAAGAAGACAGAGGGGGTACATAAAAGAAAGGGAATGTGGAAAAGGGGGTTATACAACATAATTATAGTTGTCAAGAACACTCATGTAATACAAAACGTATAAGACAAAAAATGTTTCCCTTACATCCCCTTCGTTGTAATTTTTGACATATTACCTATAATATGCAATAATTATTTCTTCTATTGAAATATGATTGTATCCAACAGTTTAAGTTTCATTTTCAAACTTCATAATTAATCTATTTTGACTACATCAAAAAAGCCATTATTGTGAGGAAAAACCTTCAGCGGTTAACTAGGTTGAAGACAGTCATGCTAGTAACTGTATTCAGATATGAGAATGAGTCTGCTTAATTCTCAGGATCTCCACTTCCCTTGTGCATGGAATAACTTCCTGATTTATAAAGTCTTCAGTCTAACCTCAATTCATTATAGTACCAGATCTGGAGGTCTAGTTGATGTCTTCAATCTTGACTCCATGCACAAGAGGAGGAGGAAGGGAAATGCATTAGCCTGAGAATAAACCAGAATTGTTCTAATAATGAACAAACTCTCATTTGTTTTTTTTTCCATCTGAGAACAGTCTGATAGCTTGGTTATTCTCAGGTAACTACCAGACGATTGAAAAGTTTGAAACATACAGAGGAATTGATAGAACTATTCTCCTGAATGGTCATCTTATTACAACAAGGTCAAGTTTTCTGTCTGAGATGGGTCATTTAGATATTTGTCAGTGTTTTGTTTTTAATCTACAAAAACCTGTTGAGCCCTTCTTTTGCTATTCAAGTTCTTTACAGTTAATGATATAAACCTTCTTGCCATACACTAGAGTGGTCCACCTTAATTTTAAATACGTACCCCTTGCAATTATGTCAGCTACTTAAATTTATTTGCAGACAGTCAATTCATATTGATCATAACTTGACCTTACAATGACCTTGAGCAAAGGTACTTTACAACTCCTATAGATATTGTGATCAATACTGGAGCGTAATTGACTATACCTTGTTATTGATAAATGAAATTTTTTTAAAAAGGCACACTATTTTCAGAAACAAAGATAATAACGGCTCATCCAGTCAACAGCTTGTAAAGGTTTCATATTGATACACGAAGGTATAATGACAATCTCAGGCATTTACAAGAGTGGAAAGCAATGGGGTGCAAAGATACAGAAGAAAGAATCATTACTTCCCTCACTTCAAACATGAAATTCCATGATATTTATGACAAAGAGTGCTGAGAACAAACACACATTCTTAGCTGTGCTTGTGGGTTACGGCGGGTGTCAAACTGTGCATCTTTTCCCTACATGCAAGCTATGTCTGGAAAAAAACAAAATATGGTATAATTATGGCTGCAAATGGCAAAGAAACTATTTGTTTTTCACATTTGACTTCCGTCTTGCTCTCTTTTGCATGTTGGCATCTGAAATCAAATAGCATCTCCCCAGGTATACCTAACTGTAATCATGAGGAAGAGTTCCATTTGGTCTCAGCACATCTGCTACATGTTGATACATCCCCCCTCCTTGGCTGGTTAAAAAGGCAGGTTGTTCCTTTCACTTTCTTCGCGACTCCACTGGGCCATTCACTGGCTACGTAAATGCAAGCAAGAGTAAGTGGGCAGAAACCATAACAGTTGGAGCTGTTAATTTGCTCATTGGAACATAGAAGCTGACCTCCTAAACTCTAAGTACTCCCAAGCTGTTCAGTCCCCCCCCCCCCCTGGAAAACAATTCTGTTCAGTAAGGTAGGTTTGCTTCTCCCCAAAACCTCTCTGGCAGACCGTTGCTGCTATTGAATAGAACAGAACTGCTTTCCACACACATAAAGAAAAAGAGGGAGGGAGGGAGAGAGAGAGAGCCACCCCAGTCAGAGTGATATAAAACCCAGAGAGAAAAGAATTTGTGACCAGTGTGTATCTGTGTGGAATAGTGTAGCATGATACCTTACAGGCAGCATAACAGTTTGCTTTTTTCTGTTAACAGACTTACACATCTTTTCCTCAGGTCAGCAAATAGAAAAGCATATCCTGACTCCCTTCAGTCCTGCCACCACAGTTGCTAATATGACAGCCAGTATGGTGTAGTGTAAGGATGAGCACAAACTGAACCACATAGCAACCACATTGGCCTGTTTGTGGCTCATGAATTGAAGTTCATGATAGGTCTACCATCATGAACTTACATGAACTTCTGAAGCAGTTCATGGTGTTATGTGGATAGAGCAGAAAGCAATGGTTTAAAAGGACTCTGAGTTCCCTGGGAAAGCAGCAAAAACAGCTGAGTGGTGAGGAGCACCTATCTGCCATTCAGCTGTTTTGGGGGCTTTCATGTACAGTCCCTTAATAACTTTTGATAATTTCTACAACACAAAAGGGAAACAGATGAACAGCTGGGATTGCCTCCCTGCAGTTCAGCTGCTTTTTGGGCTTTCTTGTGCACTCTCTTTAACGGTTAAAGGGAGTGCACAAGACAGCCTGAAACATCTGAGCAGCTATTTTGGGGGCTTTCTTCAAACCCTTTCAACAGGGTTTATGGGACCATGAACCACGAACCGGTTACGTTCACGAATGAACCTCCTGGTTTAGTTCATGGTTCTGTTTGTGGTTGGGCCAGAAGCCATGAACTGACACAAACCACATTTTTCCAGTCTGTGCCCATCCCTCGTTGTAGTGGTCAAAGCATCAGACTACGATCTGGGAGACCCAGGTTCAAATCCCAACTTTGCAGGGTGACCTTGGGCCGGTCACACACTCTCAGCCTGACCTGCTTCACAGGGCTGTTGTTAGGATAAAATGGAGGAGAGGAGAATGTTGTAAGATACTTTGGGTTCACACTGGGGAGAAAGGTGGAGTATAAATAAAGTAAGTGAATAAATAAGTCTTTGGCCTGGGCAGGCAGAATCCTTCTATGGCC
The DNA here is from genome assembly GCF_032191835.1 of Heteronotia binoei. Classification (NCBI taxonomy): domain Eukaryota; kingdom Metazoa; phylum Chordata; class Lepidosauria; order Squamata; family Gekkonidae; genus Heteronotia; species Heteronotia binoei. The sequence goes on along the minus strand of NC_083238.1, from coordinate 10,051,330 downwards.
TTATTTAGGGATTCATTGGTTGCTGATCCATAATGAGTTATGTCTATTATATGCTTTATGTTTCTGAAAGAACTGAATTGTGCAATATTTTACTCATCATTTGGAATCTGTGGGGGTGGATTGGACAATTCTACTGTTTTATATTGGGCGTTTCCCCACTGACCTTACTCCGGAGCGACGTCCCTCTTCACCGCGCAGCGTCTGCGTGGATTTCGCACCAACTGCTCCGCAGAACCCGGAAGAGCCGCAAAGTCGCGCGGCTTTTGCATCGCAAATGTAAACCGCCAAAAACCAGTTTACATTTGCGACGCAAAAGCCGCGGGACTTTGCGGCTCTTCCAGGTTCTGCGGAGCAGTTGGTGCGAAATCCGCGCAGACACTGCGCGGTGAAGAGGGATGTCGCTCAGGAGTAAGGTCAGTGGGAAAACGCCCATTGTTTTTCTTCTGTTGTTTTCTCTCTCTCGCAGAAGCAGGCCTAGGTATCATAATTTGTGCCCTCATATTGTTGAGGCTGGTGACTGTAGTGCATATTATGTAGGGCTGCCCTTGATATTAGTTTCAACTAGTATAGAATGCTGTACACACACATATTGGCTGTGGAAGGATGAACCATACAGGGCATCTTACACTAGAGCTCCAGCTTTTGTAAAGATAAAGGTAATGTACAGTCCCATTATTGCTTTCCATGCTCATTAAGAGAGCCCCCAATAGAGCTTTGTAGGCAAAGCACACTTAAGAGGTTACCTTCATACCCAAACGTATGCTGGTATCTGATTTATGTTGGTATGGATGGCTTCTTTCATTGATTTGATGTTTACGGTTTGATAACTTCTACAACATAAAGTGATCAGTTGCAGGTATATAGTAGTGATCACAGGTGAAACACCATGGAACTTCCATGCTGATTCACCTCAATACAATACTTTTCAAGGAAACCATTCACGCACTTATATATTACCCTTAGCAGACATCTGTTTAATGCTTGTAGCAGAGTACTGTCATCTCATTCCATATATCCAGTATCTCCCTGCTATCCACATGCAAAGGTACTTCAGCTTGGTCCCTGCCCATCTAGATCATTGACAAGGGCAATTACAGATCCAAAGGTTAGAACTCTAACTTATTTATTTAGATTTATATTCCTTTCTCCCCATGAATGGGCTCTGAGTGGATCACATAATAGATAAATAGATATATTAATAGAATATAAAAACAAGTAACAATGCAGTCTAAAAACAGATAACAGTATGACCTCAATACACAATTTTAACTGGAGTGAATGGATCCGTAGATCTTCTTATCTGGGCAGAATAATGGTGAAGAGTAGGCATTCGCACGAACCAGGGAAATGATTTCTGAACCGGTTCATGGTTTGTTTGGTTCAGGAGGTGTAAAACTCACCAAAAGTCTTCAGCAGGCTCTCCTCTACCCGCCCACCATGTTTGGAGAGGATTGGATTTGGAATGTCCAATTTATAGCCCCCCAAAAGCAGGTGCCCCCAGGAAAGCTCAGCATAAGAACATAAGAGAAGCCATGTTGGATCAGGTCAATGGCCCATCCAGTCCAACACTCTGTGTCACACAGTGGCAAACCCCTCCCCCCCAAGTGCCATCAGGAGGTTCACAAGTGGGGCTAGAAGCCCTTCAACTTTGCCCCCACCCCCCAAGAATACAGAGCATCACTGCCCCAGACAGTTCCAACAATATGCTGTGGCTAATAGCCGCTGATGGACCCCTGCTCCATATTTTTATCCAATCCCCTCTTGAAGCTGGCTATGCTTGTAGCCGCCACCACCTCCTGTGGCAGTGAATTCCACATGTTAATCACCCTTTGGGTGAAGAAGTACTTCCTTTTATCCATTCTAACCCGACTGCTCAGCAATTTCATCGAATGCCCACGAGTTCTTGTATTGTGAGAAAGGGAGAAAAGTACTTCTTTCTCTACTTTCTCCATCCCATGCATCCCATGCTTCAGCTCTCACAGCAACTAACTTTTTCCTTCAGAATGGGAGCTCAGTGACTGGCTTCTGGAGCTGCCAAACAAGCTGCTATGAAAGTTCCTAAGGGCTCCCAGAAGTCCACCCCCAGTATTGCTTAGGAATTGATTGAATCAGCGCCAGGGAAAAGAAGCTGTAAAATGGACAAAATGAATCACCAAGGTCCCAAATGCTCCAGAATGAACCACAAATTGGTCCAATTTATGCCCATGCCTAGTGGAGAGCTTCAGCAAGAGAGGCTAACATCATTCGATGCCCTCTGCCTCAACCAAAGGCCTGGTGGAACAGCTCCATCTTGCAGGCTTTGTAGAATGGCAATAAGTCCCACAGGACCAGGGATCATTTTGTAGGAGGAGCTCCTTTGCATATTAGGCCACACCCCCTGATGTAGCCAATCCTCCAAGAGCTTACAGGGCTCTTTTTTGCAACCTCTTGGAGGATTGACTACATCAGGGATGTGTGGCCTAATATGCAAAGGAGCTTCTGCTACGAAATGACCCCTGCACAAGACCATGATCTCAAGTGGGAGCTTGTTCCACCAGGTGAGGGCCAGGGCCGAAAAGATAATTTGTGATGGGATATGAGTTATTGTGAGTCACTGCTCACTTGTTCTGTCTGACACTAGTTGATGGAGCCCACAGTTTTTAAGGCTGGGAGCTTTTTGAGCCAATCAGGGAAGGATTACATGCTTTGCCTTCCTCTTGACAGTGGTTTACATTGTAGGGACTGAGAGGCTGCAGGTTTTAAAAAAAAAATTAGGTTGCTTTCTCTAGTATTTTTTAAAATTGATCTCCTAAACCTAGTGGCATTGGATCCCAGATTTTCTGCCAGAAAGCACACAGAAGAAATTTTAAAACACAGTAATTCTGTATAACAACAGAGTTTGAGTCCAGTGGCACAGTAAATCTCCAGGGTCACATTCAAGCAGAAATTTTTCATGACAACTGCTACCTTCATCTTCTGATTAATGGGAATTGTCCCTGGGACCTTTTTTCAGGCAGAGAAAAAATGCTGTACTTCTGAGTCCAGTACTGAGACATACTGTGAGGTGTATGGCAGAACTATTTTAATTCCTTTGTGTTCTCTTGTTCATCTGAAAAACAACGAGTTGCCAACCTATCTGATAGGGAGACCATTAAAGGAAATCAGGCTGATTTCTGTTGGTTTTTTGTCCTGTTAAAAAAAAAGTGCATATAAAGGTAAAAGTCTTACTCCTGTGAATCATGTTGAGTTCTTTTCAGACAAATAATATTTATTTGGCATTAATATTAACAATGTTGATTTCTCAATGCCTACTACCTCTCTGCATATCACCCCTAATCCAATCACACCTTGTGTTGTCATTTGCCTGCTAATGTCATTTGGCATCTGAAATCACTCCACTTTCCAATATATAGGACAGACAGACTCACATTCTAGCTGTATCTGAAGAAGTGTTAGTCTTTAAGGTACTACTAGATGTCAAGTCGACGGATTCAAGAATGAGTCAAAGTTGATACTAAGTTCCCATTTATTGATAACCGGTACTCTGGCGCAAGCCTCTAGCTTGCTAAGAATGAAACCAATACAGTGATACATGGGTTTTAAGGTACACTTCAAAACATTCCTATGAGGGGGGGGGGTTACAGGAGGAAACATTCACACACAACTACTAGATACTTCCTCAGATGATAGCTAGCAAATGCTCTTGAATTGTTATGCAAGGCTTCCTCCCACCTCAGACCCCCGAGAAGGCGCCGGCTAGTTCCTTCACCCCAGTCACAAACCAAAATAAGAAAAGGGGGGAAGGGGAGCAACTAAGGTAGAACTTTAGTAGCAGTGGATCCATTAAGATTTTAACAGGGCCTATTGCGTAGGCCATGATCCCCCAGTCTTAAGTCGTTATTAGTCGATCTTGACACTAGACTCTTACTCTTTTCCATTTGACATGTGGTATGTTATTATTGTTGAGTGTGGGGATTTAGAAAGCACAGGGGTCTGCCAAGTTAGAGTTGAGGTACTCATTCAAAAATGATACGATACTGCCTTCCTTGGATTGTGTTGGTTGGGACTTGGGGTAGGAAACCTCTTACATGTGTTGACAGCAGCGCACCAGTTGTTTACTTAGCATCCAGCTCCATCCAAGCAATTGGCGGCGCTGTTGGGACCAGCAGCGCTGCAGAAGATACAAGGTGTGGGTTATGTCCATCATCTCCTCCAAATTCTCACTCGCCGGCTCACTCACAACTGTAATGCTTGCTCATAGGCTTGCTTATGAAGTAGGATTTTTGATCACAAATGGCTAAGAGGAACATTGGACCGCACATGCCTAAGTTCAGGTTCATATTACCATGACTAAATTCAGGTTCATACATCCAGTGAAGCCGTGCATATGTGCAACAGCCATTGCAGGTCAAAGACTATGAACAGGCCCTAACCTGGATAGCCTAGGCAAGCCTGCTCTTGTCAGATCTTGGAAGTTATGCAGGGTCAACAATGGCAAGTACTTGGATGGGAGACTTCCTCGAAATACCAGCAGGCTTTATTCAGCCACTTCTCTGACTATCCTCCAGGCCCCAGTAGGGGTCAGTCACCAGAGGCTGCCAGGACTTCCAGGTGTAGGCACACACGCACACATTTAAAAAATACAAAAAAAAAAAGACTATGGACAGAAGAACTTTGATATACCGTATTTTTCGGACCATAAGACGCACTTCTCCCCCCCCCCAAAAAAAAGTGGGGGGGAAAGTGTGTGCGTCTTATGGAGCGAAGGTACGTACCTTCCTGGGGGGGGCAATCCACTGCCTCTGCCTCCGATCCAGCGCTTCCCCCGCACCTCCCTGCCTGGCTCCATCTTTTTCCAGCAAGCGCTGGGATCGCTCCACGTGGCCCCTCCGCAAACCCAGCGCTTCGCGAGCGCCGGCTGTGGAGAGGGCAGCGTGCTTCCTCCTTGTCTGTCTGCCTGGCTCCACCTCTGATGCTTAAAGCAAGCGCTGGGATCGCTCCCTCCGCCCTCCGATCCCAGCGCTTGCTTTAAGCATCACAGCTGAAGCCAGGCACACAGGCAAGGAGGAAGCACGCTGCCCCCTCCGCAGACGGCGCTCGCGAAGCGCTGGGTTTGCGGTGGGGCCACGTGGAGCGATCCCAGCGCTTGCTGGAAGAAAATGGAGCCAGGCAGAGAGGTGCGGGGGAAGCGCCATATCGGAGGCAGAGGCAGTGGATCGCCCCCCAGGAGGAAGGTGCGTCCTATCGTCCGGAGCGCCTTATGGTGCGAAAAATATGGTAATTTCTCAAGCACAATAGTCTTCAATAAAGGGGGTTCACGCATTCATTTGTGTGGCTTGAGATTAGAAAACGTGGCAAGTTCAACACACACAAAGTAGCCTTATACTGAATCAGACCATTGGCCCATCAGGGCCAATATTGTCTACTCGGACTGGCAGCAGCTCTCAGAGGCAGAGGTCTTTCACATTGCCTGCTGCCCGGTTCTTTTAACTGGAGATGCCAGGAACTGAAACTGGAACCTTCAGCATGCAAAGCAGAGACTGTTCCGCTGTGCCATAGCCCTTCCCCAATGTGAACAGACGTGTGAATCAGGTGTTAGGCTAAGTAGGTAAGTGGCTGAAGCACAGAAGTAAAGGCTGGTGAGAACAGATGTTTCAAGAGACTTACACTGGAGTAGGTCTGCATAGGACTGCACTGTTTAATTTCAGATCTGCCCTGCATCTTAATGAGTCAGGTTTTTATTAGTATGCTCTGGCTTTGACAATGATTGCCCTTTCATTGTTTTCGTGGTAGCTTTTCATTTTATGCAACTTATCATTATTAATTCATTTAGTATTGATTGCAATAGCTCTCTGATAATAAAGAATTAATTTGGCATGCTAGGTATGTCCTATGCATTTATATATATAAAAATCCACAGTCATTTAGGATTAATTAATATGGTGAAGTGATATTGCAGTTGTAATTTTGCCATCTTTTAATATATCCCATTCCACACACCCCTCCCCTTCTTTCCAGGTTACAACCCACTCATGTAATGTATCTGCTTTAGGGATTTCTTCATCCGGACTGAAAATGTTTCCAAGAGTAACTAAAATCTATTCTGCCGTACACTGGGGTATCCTAATGTCTGTGGTGCAATCGAATGGTTTCTAATATTCCAGGCATGCTGAGGGACATGGAGTCAGCCTGAGACACGTTGAAGCAACTGGATTGGATAGGTTTTCCCACCTGCTTGATGGGCCTGATGTGAACAAAGATAATTTTAAACTCACCAGTTTCAGATTTCCTCCTAATCAAGCAAGAAGACATCTGTGCTGATGGAGATAGAGACTGAAATTACCTGCAGGTTCACGTTCTCTACAGAAATGTCAAAATGCACTTATAGTTAATTGAGAGTTGGCTAAAAGCAGGTATTTCTTTGGACACCTTGTCTCATTGTATCAATAGCCAACATGTCACAAACGTCTCCATACTGTTGGATGTCACCAGAATGCAACATGACACTATCTGGTGCACGGATAATGACTGGAGATGGCAATTACAGTGTGGATGGGATATGCCGAAGAAGGGTCTCTCCTTTTTGAGTCTGGGAAACTTTAGCAATTGGATTCCTGTTTAGATCAGTGGTGCTCAAAAGTCAGGTTAGGGAGTGCTGATGCATGATAGGAAGCTCATAAATAAAGTTATTGGTGGTCAGCAATGGGGTTCTTGAGAGTGAAATGCTGCAAGGGATTCGCAGAATCACTCCATTCTAAGGAAATGGAGTAGACAGGTGGGAATCCTCAAGGACTTGTGGGAGGTATCTCATTTCCTCCCCCCCCCCACTTTTCCCTCTTCCTCTTTCCTGTGAAAGACCCCACAGCCTTGTCCATTTTATTTATTTGTTTATCGAGTAGGCTTATATTCAGCCCTTTCCCATAAATGGGCTGAGGGTGGATCACAACGTACAATAACAACAATAAAAACCTACAGTTCAGAGTTAAAACAATACATTAAAATTAAACAAGTAAAAACAATAAAATAATAAATAAAGTGCACCACAAGCAGGAAGGACACGTCATACAGGTAAGCAGTTATAGGCCCAGATTAAATGATGGTAATAATAGCAGGATAGCACTGAAGTAGGACCCAATGTCTCCACAAGGCAGGCCAACTAAGAACATAAGAACATAAGAGAAGCCATGTTAGATCAGGCCAATGGCCCATCCAGTCCAACACTCTGTGTCACACAGTGGCAATTTTTTTTTATATATATATATACACACACACACACTGTGGCTAATAGCCACTGATGGACCTGTGCTCCATATTTTTATCTAAACCCCTCTTGAAGGTGGCTATGCTTGTGGCCGCCACCACCTCCTGTGGCAGTGAATTCCACATGTTAATCACCCTTTGGGTGAAGAAGTACTTCCTTTTATCCATTTTAACCTGTCTGCTCAGCAATTTCATCGAATGCCCACGAGTTCTTGTATTGTGAGAAAGGGAGAAAAGTACTTATTTCTCTACTTTCTCCATCCCATGCATTATCTTGTAAACACAGTTGATGGAGTAATAGCTGGAATCGGACACCTGCTGCCTCAGCCATAAGCCTGGAGTAATAGCCTCATCTTGCAGGCCCTACGGAATGGCAGTAGCTTCCTTCTTGTCTTCCCATCCAACAGCTGACCTACCTTTATCTTTTACCCTGCCTTCAGCTACTCCCCATTTCAGCCTCTGCCTAGGAAAACTAAGGCCCGGTACTTATTAGGTTTGATTTTTAAGCTGTCTTCCCCTGAGAAACAAAACTCAGGGTGGCATACAATAGTAATTAAAAATTACGAAGATTTCAGAGTTAAAATAGTATGTAAAATAAATCGAACAGCAATTTAAGCCAGTTTGATGGTGATAATTTCAAGACGCACTATTGCCTTGTAGAGGAGAGAGGTGGAGGAAGAGGAATACCAGACAATATGGGGAACCATTGCTGTCCTCAGCAAAATGTCTGGCAAAATATCTCTGCCTTACATCCCTGTGGAATGGCAACTAGTCCTGCAGGGCACAGATATTATTCGGCAGAGAGTTCCACCGGGTAGGGGCAAGGGCAGAGAAAGCCCACGGGTTGAGGACAGCTGGATGTCTCTTGGGGCAGGGACCACCAGTAAGTTCTTATCTCCTGAACATAAGGCTCTTTTGATGATATATATACCCAGAGAGGTGGCCTCAAAAGTACATGGGTACCATTAAGGGCCTTGCTGGTTAATACTTGATCTGGTGGGGAGGGACGGTGGCTCAGTGGTAGAGCATCTGCTTGGGAAGCAGAAGGTCCCAGGTTCAATCCCCAGCATCTCCAAAAAAGGGTCCAGGCAAAGAGGTGTGAAAAACCTCAGCTTGAGACCCTGGAGAGCCGCTGCCAGTCTGAGTAGACAATACTGACTTTGATGGACCGAGGGGTCTGATTCAGTATAAGGCAGCTTCATATGTTCATATAGTGCTCCATTGGAAACCAATGTGGCTTGCACAGCACAGGTTGAATATGTGCCATATGGGAGGTTCCAGTAAGGGCCTACACAGTCGCATTCTGGATCAATTAGAGCTTCTGAGTCAGCCTTAAGGGCAGCCCTACACAGAGTGAGTTACAGTATCCTGGAGGTGACTGTTGTGTGGATTACCATAGCTAGGTCAGGGTGAGAAAGGTTAGAGGGCAGTTGCCTGACCTGGTGCAGCAGGAAGAACGCCAGCATGGCAACATTTGTGATCTGGGCTTCTACTGACAAGGAGGCATCCAGAATTACACACAGACTCTTGACAGTTGGTGCCGGTATTAAAGGCACACCATCAAGAACAGGGCGTTGGCATCCCAAATCTATGCCCCACCCCATCCAGCCACAAAACTGCCGTCTTATTAGGATCAGGGTATAATGCCATAGAGTTCACCTTAACAGCCATTTTCTTCAGCAGAACTAATCCTTGTCACCTGGAGATCAGTTGGCAACCCCATCTGCTGTTTTTATCCTCACAACAGCTCTGTGAGATAGGTGATGCTGAAAGTGTGTGACTGGCATAACATCACCTCGTGAGATTCCATGGCAGACTGGTGATTTGAATCTGGGTTCCCCATACCCTAACTGCTACACCACACTGGCTTTCATAGGGCGCTTCTGCGGAACAACAGCAAGCAGCCAGGCCTAGGTGACTCATAGGGTTGCCAAGTCCAATTCAAGAAATATCTGACAAGCATAATTGAACTCCAAAGAGAGTTCTGGCCATCACATTTAAAGGGATCACACACCTTTTAAATGTCTTCCCTCTATTGGAAATAATGAAGGATGGGACACCTTTTTTGAGGCGCATAGAATTGGACCCCCTGGTCCAATTCTATGGACCCCCTGGTTCAATTTTGTTGACACTTGGAGGGTATTTTGAGGAGAGGCACCGTATGCTATGCTGAACATTTGGTGCCTCTACCTCAAAAAACAGCCCCCCCCCGCAAGCGTTAGATACCCGCAAATCAATTCTCCATTATCTCCTATGGGAATCGGTCTCCATAGGGAATAATGGAGTGCCCAGCAGATATTTCCCTTCCCCAAGCTTTCTGATGACCCTGAAGTGGTGTGAGGGCCTCCAAACCAGGGAATCCCCTGCTCCCACCTGGGGATTGGCAACCCTAATGAGTCATGTAAGTCAGGTAGTAGCAGGTAGCCTGGTGGTTGCTACTAGGCCCAATGAATTCTCTCTGAAAGGCCAAAACAGTCCTGGAAAGGCCCTCCTACCCACCACCTTTTACTGATAAAACTGATCCTAGAATGCTGTGGCTGCCTAGCAACTGACACTGAGGGTTTCTGTTACTTAAAGCTACAGGTGCTCCTTTTATTGTTTTTTTTTTTAAATCCCTATGCATTTTTTTTTTTTTTTTAGCTTTCAGGTTTTTCTGTAAACCTGGGGCATTTTTCAGGTTTGTAGAAAGATCTGTCTTGCCCATTCACAGCTCCAGTCACCAGATTTAAGTGTCCTCATATTTAGTCAACTTGACTGTTAAAAGACAAAAAGCTAAGGCTTGGATCTAACAAAGTTTTTTTCATGGGTAGGAAGGATTTCCCCTGCAGAGCCTCACTTTCTTACCCCGCCCCCGTCCTACTGCAGCCCCTAAATGATGTTCCTGAGGTTTTAAGTACTGAGTTCAGCCAGAATAATGATTCAGCTTCTTTATTAAGTGATTATATCCTACATACAAGCACTCGGAACATGCAGCAATATATACAGTTGAGGCAGAGGAAACCCCGCCCCCATGAAGCAGAAAACACCCTGTGATTGCACCTTTTTGGATCCTTCATTAGAATATGCATCCTCATTGGCAGATTTGGGGAGGGATGGTGGCTCAGTTGTAGAGCATCTGCTTGGTAAGCAGAAGGTCCCAAGTTCAATCCCCGGCATCTCCAACTAAAAAGGGTCCAGGCAAATAGGTGTGAAAAACCTCAGCTTGAGACCCTGGAGAGCCGCTGCCAGTCTGAGAAGACAATACTGACTTTGATGGACCAATGGTCTGATTCAGTATAAGGCAGCTTCATGTGTGATCCTAGGATTCTTTGATACTGCCTCCTGATTGGCCAGTTTGAATTATGCAGCCAATCGGGATGTAGATATTTGGATCCTCTCCGTCTATTGTGTTATGCCTCAAGCTCAGGACATAACACCCTTGCCCCCAGGAGTAGGATTGGGATAGTGGGGGCTGCAGAGGGAGGGGTAGGGTTGCCAAGTCCAATTCAAGAACTATCTGGGGACTTTGGGGGTGGAGCCAGGAGACTTTGGGGGTGGAGCCAGAAACAAGGATGTGACAAGCATAATTGAACTCCAAGGGAGTTCTGGTCATCACATTTAAAGGGCAGCACACCTTTTTAAATGTCTTTCTTCCATAGGAAATAATGAAGGATAGGGGCACCTTCTTTTGGGGCTCATAGAACTGGACCCCCTGGTCCAATCTTTTTGAAACATGGAGGGTATTTTGGGGAGAGGCACTAGATACTATACTGAAAATTTGGTGCCTCTACCTCAAAAAATAGCTCCCCCATAGCCCCCGAAACCTCCAGATGAATTCCCCATTATACCCTATGAGAAATATTTCACATAGGGAATAATGACGACGTTTCCCTCTCCTCCACACCCCCCCCCCTCTTCTCGCAAATCTGATGTAGGGGATTGGCTCTCTACTCACCAGCCAGCTTCTTCACAGCAACAAAGACACAGACACAAACACAGAAAGTTGAAGCCTTTCACCACTTCCGGAGGTGCAAAGGCACATGGTCCTTTGGGGCGGGGCAGGAAGCAGCCTGGGAAAGCTCTGTGCAAAGGCACATGGTCCTTTGGGGTGGGGCAGGAAGCAGCCTGGGAAAGCTCTGTGCAAAGGCACATGGTCCTTTGGGGCGGGGCAGGAAGCAGCCTGGGAAAGCTCCGGCTGCTGCGATGGAGCTGGGTGGGAAGGGGAGGGACAAGGAGAAGCTGCTGCGATCGGAGGTGAGAAGGGAAGGGAAGGGAGGAGGAGAAGCATCAGGGATCGGTGGGAAGGGGAGAGGAGAAGCTGCTGGGTTCTAGGCTGCGTGGGAAGGACCGCCATTCCTCCCGCTTTCTGGATTTTTGCCAAGGTGGGGGAGGAGGCTCCAAATTGGGGGTCCCCCGCCCAGGCGGGGGATTTGGGAAGCCTAGGGAGAGGGAAGCAAGAAGATTTCTTTCAGTGGATAGAAAAACTGCAGAGACTCATCAGGAAGGCTCTTAATAAAACATCTTAACATCTTTATACTTTTAAAATGTTATTCATACCATTTTGTTGCACTTTCATTTCATATTAGGAAATTGAAAGTATTTCATTCATATTTATTTAGTAATAAAGCATAATGACTATAAAGGACTAGATTGTTGTATAAAGATCTAGGGGAGGCAACGGGGGAATCTGCTGCTCAGGCATCTCAGAGCTTAAGCCTTGGACACACTTTTGGGGTGATGGGTGAGATTTCCAGATTCTTTTCCTATTAACGTCGTTATTCACAGGCTGCTGGTTTATGCAAACTAAGCATACAGTAATTTCAAAATCACATCATATGAAAATAAAACAGCAGCCCCTCCCCCAAATAAAGCTAATCTAAAATCTTGATGAAGGGGGAAATCATGTTATTGTTCTTCTGAATATCTGGTTGATATTAAGCAACAGTTTTTTAGCCTAGATGTCCATAGAGGAGACGGAGGGCCAAGGTAGACAATACTCTAGGAGCTCTATGATCATGGCTCCCAGTGTTTGTTAAATGCAGTTACTGGGATCTTCAGTGCCCAGTTCTGATTGACTCTTTAGTAGTACAGGGTATTAGGTCCTAAAAAGCCACTTGCTCTTTTGAGGAAATGGTATGGGTACCAGTGTTTGTACCCAGAATCCTCTATGGTGACGGCAACAGATTAGTAGGATACCTGTTGGAACTTTTAATTGTATATAAAGGAATATTATTTAACTCCCCTGCTTGATTTAGGTGTCATCAGGGCTTTTTTGTAGCAGGAACTCCTTTGCATTTTAGGCTACACCCCCTGATGTAGCCAATCCTCCAAGAGCTTACAGTAGGCCCTGTACTAAGAGCCCTGCAAAAAAAAAAACCCTGGATGTCATACCTAACCGTGGCTTAATTATGGTTAGTGTGAATCAATCAAACAAAGCCACTGTACTAAGGTCAAGCCTACATTTGAAACCATAGTTTTAAGTTGGGCTGTTACCATGAGTTAGTTTTAATTATAACTTCATATGATGTACAAAGGCAGATATCCTAGCTCAATGCCGGCTCAGTCACCAGTAATACCTTCAGTGCAATGTGGGACAAGATTTGGACTGCCAAGCCCTTAATGGGAATGGTGGCTCCCCCAGTTCTGGGTCCTGTTGCTCATCGGCAGCTGGAGAATTTTTTTTTTTTTAAAAAATGCAGCTTTGTGTCCTTACTGGAAATTCTTACTGGAAGTGAGAAGGAATTGCTCTAGGAATCACTGGCAACTCTATGGCACTGCCTGGCAACTCTAGCAAGACGCCAGCCCACTCTCTGCTGGGGAGGCAGTGGTACAGCAATGAAGCCAGCATTTTTGAGGCAAGCTAGGATTTGAACAATTCTCTACCTCAAATCCCAGTTTTGTAAATTAACAATAGGTATACTAAATTATGGTTCCATGTTATGTCTGAATCAAGCCTCAATATGTTCACCTCCTTGAAATTTAAACCAATGTTTACTTGGTTGTAATTAGTCACTCTTCTTTCAGCTACAGTTGAGGTCTGCTATTTGACCCATGCAGGAACTGAAGAGACACATTCACCCTTAAAATCAACAAAGATGTCAAAAAGGTGAGAGGGTGTTCTGTATTTGTGCTATTGGAAGCAGTAATGAAGATTTACAGTTATTCAATACTGGAAAGGATTTCCCAGAATGCTGACTAACTGAACTGCTCGGGAGTTTATTGATGCATCACTGTACTGATAACACTGGTTTATTAATAAATAGATTCATTAGTGTGGAAGATAGAAGCTGAGTTGGGAGAAAGACATGAATAAATGAAAGGTTAGGGAATACGGGAACAGGGAACTGATGGGAATCTATTGGAGCTGGTGAAGGATTGATGGAGAATTTGCATTGAGGGGAAACAGTTGAGATTGAGATGAGATCCACAGATGGCTAATTTATAGTGCTATCCTGACCACAGATTCAGATGGGTAGCCATGTTGGTCTGAAGCAACAGAACAAATTTGCATTCAGTGGCACCTTTAAGACCAATAAAGTTTTATTCTGGGAATGATATTTGGCAAGGCTGTTGGGTAGTAAGATGAGACTCCCATTCAGGCCAAAGGAAAGGGGATATATCTTCTAGGGAAATAAGAAGAATCTCTGCCCAGGTAAACAGGGAGAATTATCTCAGGGAGGAGGAAATTCTTGGTCTGTTGTGAAAGGAAACTGCTTGAGACACCTTAAAGAGCTAGATATAAATTTGGGATTAAAAGGAAGGGAGTTATCATCCTTATGGAAATAAGAGGAGAAATACGAACCTCTGTTAAGAAGCACTGTAGCATTTGGAAAATACAGGGGGAAAGCCTCTTGATATTAAGATCTTCAATAACTCTCATTTGCCTGTATGAAGATTTATAATCTGTACAACCACTGATTTTTGCCTTGAAGTTAACACCTCCTGATTACACCTGACCTTCCCCTATAACTTAAATACAACCTTTTGTTCTGTTTGACTTTTACATTGTCTCAAGTGCCATTTGTAGGGGTTCAACCCAAGAAGGCTCCTTATTCTTCCCTCAGGTTCCAGGGATGGGCTAAGAGCCAAAAAAACATCTCTGTGACAGGGTAGGGCAGACAATCTTTTAAAGACAAAGAAGAAAACCACATTATTTGGGGCAGCTCAGTCACAGAAGGAAACAAAATTTCAGAAGGAATGTTTATCTCTGAGGGAGGGACGTGTGAGGGGCTATCATACAAGGACTTACAGCCCAAAGCTGGTTTAGAATCACCTCCACTTTCTAGCTCTATTTCAGCAGGCAAAGGTCAGTTAGCCACTCCCAGTCCTCCAGAATCACCTGCACCTTTGGAAAGCACAGAAGAAGGCTAAGAACAGGCCAGGAGGCAAAGTGCATGCCTCTTGGCTTGATGCCAGCTGCCTGTTGATAGTGAAGAAAACAAAAACCATGCTACGTAAAGTTTCTAGCCACTATCATGGCTCAAAGGCCCTAACTCTGCCGCCAGAATATTTTAAGCTTAAACACCAGCTGCATCAATTTACAATAAAACATAGATCTGATTATATTAAGACCCAATGGGATGAGCAATATCATGCCACAACCCTAAAGAATTCCAAAAAGTTCTGGGCCATAGTCCCGGGTGTATTCCAGGCTGATGATCCCCCCTTCCCATGTCTGTCATTTCTTCCTATGTATGGTTCCAGCACTTTTCAATTCTGTTCCACCAAGAACCAACCTGTGCCGAACCATTTGAGCTCCCTTTAACAGAGCTACCTGACTGGCCTCCTGTGTCACTGGAGGAAATCAAAGAATTGATAGTGCAACTGAGACCAGGAAAGGCTCCTGACCCTGATGCCATGCCCTCTGAAGATGAGTCTTTATGGGACTGTTCCTGAGAATCTGGTTGTTTGGATATGTTTTGCTGTGCAGTTATAAAGTCTCCTGAAAGGTGTTTTGGGTGTGTGGAAATAATGCTTATGTTAGATGCTGAACTGCTGACGCTGCCTTGATTGGTTACTGGGAAATCTGATCTCAGATTGAACAGCTCTGGACTTCAGAGATCTCTTTATCTTTGAGAAGCAGCAAGAGACACTGTGACCTGATACCAGAAGCCAGCTGACCATTACACTAGTTTTCGAAGAAGAAGAAGAGCAATTGAACACTTTCTAAATTGGTGTTATAGCAAACTTTCATATTGAACAAGTTAGGAAATTTTGTTTAGGGATGAGCACAAACTGACTGACAAACAGAATTATATGACAAACGGGCAGTTCATTGGCTCACATGCTACAATTCAGGCAATTGTGTAGTTCGTGAAGTACCAACAAACTGCCATGGTTTTTGCGGCAGTTTGTTCAGTGAGTGAAAACAGTTCATTGGCCAGACATGCCGCTGCCAGTGACTCAGTTGTCAAGAGAACAGGGAGGATGGACTTCTGCAGCCCTGGAAACACCAATCTTAGCTCTCCAAAGCTCTGGCTGCCAACCAGAGAGCTCCCATTCTGCTCTACGGGAGCAGAAGAGGAATATATTCCAGCTCATGACTCAGCTGCTTTCGCTTTGCATCAGGCAGTTAGGGAGAAAGGGAGTAACTGTTTAGAGGCAGAGTCTAGGGAAGGGATTGGAAGGCTGTGTGATCATGATTGTGTTTGTGAACAACAGTGTTGATGTTTCAGGGCTCTGAGGCAGCTGCCTCTCTGCTACATCCAGGCAGAGAGAGAAAGCTAGTGAGTGGGTTCCTCGCCTGAAGACTCACACACTCGCCCATGAGTGGGATTTTTGAGCTGGGAATTTTTCAGTGCAATTTTTTCCCAGCTGGGAAGGTGTCTGGTGGTCTCAGGGCTCTGACCCACCTCCTGTCCCTTTGCTCAAGCCAGGGCAATGGGGCTCAGCTACTGAGTGCCTCTTTGAGGCCCCATACTCCCCCTCAGTGGAATTTTTGAACAGTTTTCCCAGACTGGAGAAGTATATGATGGTTTCCAGGTTCACTGCCATCTTAACTCACAATTGAGGCCACTCTGGCACTCACAGGCCACCCCACTGGGAAGATAGATTCTGGCTATGGCAACTTTCAAAAAAGCCTTTCTTTTGCCCATCCCATCAGGAAGTGTAAGCCAAAATGCCCTCAAAACGAGGTTGGGGAATTGACAGGTGGGCACCTGGCTTAAAAAGGATCTTGAATCTATGTGTACAGGATACACGTCCAGAAATTATTGCTTAAATTTACCAGGGACACTAATTAAGTAAAACAATTCAAATTTATTGTAGAAAAATATAGACACACATACAAGGTAATAAACTCATAAAACATACATACAGTCCTAGGAAACAGAGAGAAAAATTCAGAGACAACACAAGGATGGACAAACAGGGTGATAATTACCAATTGTAGTCTTCAAGGAAGGCTCCAATGGCGACGAACGAGGACTAGGGGGAAAGGACCCTCAACTGGCCAAGAATCGGGGATGTATCTAGACAGTGGAACTGGGGTACTGCTAGATGCACACCTGTGTGGAGCTGGACCACAGGTTATAAGGACTACCTTGAGCCCTTAGGGGATGGGTGGTACAGGGGCGGATGACAGTGGTCAGCTGGTACATGACCTCAGAAAAAGGGGAGGCTCCGCAATGACCATAAGGGCTGGACTTATGTGGTAGCCAATAGCCAGTTTATTGGTGGCATCTGATTGGATGCCCATATCTGGCCAATGGGCTGCCTTGGCCCTGGTTACCTGATTGGACTTCCAGGTAACAATGGGCCAAAGTGGGAGGCTCCAGGATGACCATTAAGGGAAAGAATGGGAGAAATGATTGGGGTGGGGGTGATTAAAACTATCAAACTTATCTAAAAAGGTGACAATAGATGGCAGCTCTCATCTTAAAAGGCCTTCCCCTCACCCACCCCATTGGGGAGACAGATTCTGACTGTGGCAGGCATCAGTTGTCACCCAGGGCTCTGCTGACAAGTTAGGAGGCCTTTACCCCTCATGCTCAAGGTCTGCTGTTCCACAATCCTCTTCATTGTGATTTGTGAACACCTCCTTCTCACAAGCTGTGATCTCCCAAGAACTGTTGCTCCAAACCTCCCCCTGCCCGTGTCTGCCCACCTCCCAGGCCTAAAGAGAAGGGCTGGGCACACCCAGAATCCATTTTCACAACTGGATGACTGCCATCAGGCCCAAAGAGGAGCTGCCCTCAGGCCACCCCCAGAATCTATGTCCACAGACAGGTGATTGCTGCCCAGGCATGAGAGGGAGGCTTGACCACTGCCAGAATCCACGTATGAGGATTAAGTTTCAAGCAGGAAAATTCCAGGACATATCTGTTGAAAGTCCATGTAGGGAGCGTATAGATTTTGTAACATTTGAATCAGCATTTTCTCTCAGCCTAACCTATCTCACAGTTCTGTTGTCAGTATAAAGAGGAGAGCCATGTTCCTCCCATGGACTTCTTGAAGAAAGAACAACATACGAGTGTATTAGTCTGTGGATCAGACCAGATGTCAGTATCAAGTAAGGTGGCAAAACTTCTTTGTGTTTTTCTAAAAGGTGTATGCCAGACATGTGTCAACAGGATAAGCCATTCTGATTGATAGCTTAAGCTTTTAATGATGTCATCATGGTGGCTGAAGCCAATTTTCCCTGCCTTTTCCGGTTTGAGTTAAAACATTCACAAAGTGACCAATTTCAAATTGTAAATGACTGTTTAAAGCTAAAAAAAAAAAATTCTCCTACAAATAAGTAACAATTAACAATGTCTCTGTCCTCTTTTTTTTGCCACCTTGATGATATCATAAATAGCTTAAACTATCAATCAGAATTGGATTTCCCATTAAAATATAATATATACATATACACTTTTCAGAAAAAAAGATAAATTTTACCACCTTATCTGATAATATCAATTTTTGTCTCTTAGCCCATGGACTGTAAGAGTTTGACCGTTTTTGTGATCTATGTTTAAATCCATTTCATTATATTAATGACATGATGTAGCAAGTTGGTAGGGGTGTGTGTGTGTGTGTGTGATAGGAACGCCAACTTTTTCCTTTAGCATGCAGATATACAGCAGCGGAATCACAAGCAGGTGGAAAGGTAGGAAATGCTTCACCCATTCCTTTTTTGTCTGAGGGAATATGCATACACACAAAAGCTCACACCTTGAATAAAACTTTGTTGGTCTTAAGGGTACCATTGGGCTCAAAATTTGTTTAGTCCCTTTCCTATCTCTTACATATCTGTTTTAAGGCACGGAAAATTTGTCAGCAAGGGGGAAAAAGTTGGCAACACTAACCTGAAAGGCAGCTTGGTTCCTTATGTTGGACTATACATCCAGAGAGGAACTGAGTGTGCAATTTGGCAAAAGGCAGGCAAAGCACACACTCTCCTTCCCATCTCCCACCTCTAGTTTTGTGTAGCAAAGTCCTGTGGTATTAGAGCCATTTTCATACATCTCCTTTCAGCCGGTGCCAGTATTTGCTTAAACGCTTTAATTGCTTTAGACAAACCGATTTTGTTCCGTGCATCACTCTCTCCTTTTAATGTGTAAATTACATAGGATTTGACTCTGATTATATTGATATAATTGCTTGTCTTCGCATGAAGCGCAAGGCCACAATATGGGAAGGGCTTGTTAAGAAGAAACAGGTGCGAGCCTTCCCAGACGAAAAATTCCCAACACAGCTGAGGCCCACCTCCCCAAAAACTTTTTAAAAAACGTTTGTCACATTTTATTTGTATGTAGCCAGCCGGTGGCTGTTATCGCTTTGCACTTTTCTCAGGGGGGTGCCTGCAGCCAAACCAGATCTGTCTGTGATCTTGTCAGATTTCACAAGGTAAGCAGTGTCAGGCTTGGTTAGTACATGAATGGGAGATCTCTGGAGGAAGAAACATCCTGATGTTGCGGGAACTAGGGGCAGGGTTGCAGCAGGAAGTATCAAACGCACATGTCACTGAGCCTCTCTACCTTGAGCGGATGTCATGGCGCAGAAATAGCTGAGAGGAAGCATCTTTTTCCCTCCCATCTTCTGAGTCAGATTTGAAAAGCTATGATCATTCTAGAGAAGAGCTTCTTTACGGATTGATTTAGGAAGCAGTTTGGGGAATATTGCCAACTTTTCCCCCACTGTGCTTGCAGTATCAGACTGTCACACATATGTTAAGCAGGTGAAGCTTCTCTGCACTGTTGTAGTACTATCCTGTCAGTCAACTGTAAATTGTGTAACTTGTCTTTGTTGGGCTGGTGTTAGAGGCAATGGGGTAATGGAGATCCAGTTGGGTTTGTTTTTTTCTCTCTGCAGAACTTCTGTATCCTTAATAACAGATTGACCCATAGAAAATGAAACTTTCACTGCTACTGTATCTCCATGCTAATAAATTTTCACTTCCTGACTCTTGCTTGCCACACAGGTACCTTTGCCGGGGGGGGGGGGGGGGATTTTTTTAGAAACTTTAACAGCCAATGTATGCTGAGGTTCCTTTTATCTTAAAGAGACTTGGGTTGTAGGGGTCTGCACACACACACAAAATCAGTATTGTTCTGGTTTTAGTATACTGAACAACAACAACAACAAATCAATATTTCCCAATATTCTCCAATCCCAATATGCTGTTTATGTATAAATGAAACACTGTGGTATTTCTATCTTATCTTTTTCAATTTTTTTGTTTACACACACAGACACACAGAGTAAAATATAGAATACTAGCAGTAAAGCCCATTGTAGGAAGAAATGAAACAGGCCCTAGAAAAATATTTGGGACAAGGGTGACGCATGTGTAGGTGGCAGCATGGCCAGCAGGTGGGAATAGGCCATGTAGGTCGCTGCCTGAGATGTAGCCTGGTCT
Source organism: Heteronotia binoei (assembly GCF_032191835.1). Classification (NCBI taxonomy): domain Eukaryota; kingdom Metazoa; phylum Chordata; class Lepidosauria; order Squamata; family Gekkonidae; genus Heteronotia; species Heteronotia binoei. The sequence goes on along the minus strand of NC_083238.1, from coordinate 10,031,268 downwards.
ATGGGGTGCCGCTAGGCACCCCCTCTCTGTCAAGTCTGATGTTTCAATAATGAGTCCTTGTTGATAAAAGTTTCAAGTTTATTGTAACATGTTGCAAGACTGGTCGACAGAAATTGAGAGAACTGGTGAGCATATACAGAGAGCAAACATTTAAGGTACAAATCAGAGGAATTCCTAAGGGTGGGGCATTCTATGCGAGCACATTCACACATAGTTGTTACTTTATTGTTCTCAGGCCTGGCTGGCCTTGGGCACTTCCTTGGTACCCATTATCTCTGAGAAGGCACAGTAATCTTTTTCTCATAGCTAGTTGCAAAGCCTGGCTACATAACAAAAGGAAAGGAGGGGGGTATGGAGAGGTTGAGCTAGCAGCACTTGAAAACAGTATGGTTTTTACCCAGGAGTCATTTCCTGAACCAAAGTTTGAACCAGAGTTTAAATCTATAATAGTAAGGCATAACTCAGACTTGACATACTGCCCCCCCTAAGCCCCCTCCACAGCGAGGGGAGGGGCCCTGGTCGAGGGGAAAGATCCCAGGGCTCCTTGAGCGGTGAAGCAACGGTCGTCATGGCGGAGGGGAGCCCGGAAGAGACAGGATGCCAGCTGGACGGCCCCGGGTCTCGACGGATCAAACTGCAATGAAACACAGGGTGGATTTTACCCAGGGCTGGTGGCAGGCCCAGTTCCACAGTCACTGCATTTATCACTCTCTTTACCTTAAAGGGCCCCAGGAACTTGTAAGCCAATTTTCTAGAAGGCTGGGTTAGGGGAAAGTTCTTGGTTGAGACAAATACTGAGTCTCCTACTTTAAACTCTCCCGCCGGGACATGGGATTTGTCATATTGCTTCTTGTAGGACTCCTTCGCTGCCTCTAAGTTCTCTTTGATGATTGGCCAGCTGTTGCTCGGCCCTTTCCACCACTGTTCAAAGGAGGTGGGGTTGTCTTGCGTCGCCCCCCCCCCCCGCAGTAGCGGGAGGGGCTTCCCTTCGTAACCGAACACTGTGAAGAAGGGGGAGGCTTTGGTGGAACTTTGCATAGTGTTGTTGTAACAGTATTCAGCGAAGGGGAGCAGTTCTACCCAATCCGACTGTCGTTGATTAACGAAGCACCTTAGATATTGTTCAAGCACCCCGTTAACCCTCTCCGTCTGCCCGTCCGTCTGAGGGTGGTATGCTGAACTCAGCCCCTGCTTCATCCCCACTAGCTTACAGAACTCCCGCCAGAAGGTGGCAACGAACTGTGGCCCGCGGTCGCTAATGACCTTGTCTGGGAACGAGTGTAATTTTATCACGTGATCAAAAAACAGGGCCGCTAGTTTCTTTGCAGTGGGCAGTTGGGCGCATGGAATGAAGTGTGCCTGTTTGGAGAAAGTGTCTACCACCACTAAAATGACGGTCTTCCCCCGTGAAGGGGGGAGCTCCACTATGAAGTCCATGGATACTATCGACCATGTCCGCTTGGCGGTTTCAAGTGGTTGTAGCAAGCCGGGTGGTTTCCCCCCTCGTTTCTTGGCCATTATGCATATGGGGCAACTTGTGACAAAATCGGATACGTCTTTGCGGAGGGAGGGCCACCAAAATTGCCTGTTCGTCAGGTGCAGCGTCTTAACGTAGCCAAAGTGCCCGGCTAGCTTGGAGGAGTGACACAGCTGCAAGATTTCCCCCCTCAAGGGCTTGGGCACGTAGAGCTTTTCCCCTTTGTACCACAGTCCGTCTTTGGCTTTCTGCACCCCCTCTGGCCTTTCGTCTCTAGGAGATCAGTCAAAGGCAGAGCGATTTGGGCGAACCCTTCTATGAATTGCCTGTAAAAATTTGCGAATCCGAGGAAAGATTGGAGCTGTCTACGTGTCCTCGGGGGAGCCCATTCCAATACCGCTTGGACCTTCGCCGGGTCCATAGCCAGCCCGCGTTCAGACACCCAGAAGCCCAAGTAATCTAGTTCCGTCCGGTGGAACTCGCATTTAGACAACTTAGCATACAGTTGGTGCTTCAGCAGGGTGCTGAGCACCTCCCTCACCAACTTTACATGCGATTTTTCATCTTGTGAATAAATAATGATGTCATCCAGGTAAACCACCACCCCCTTATACAGGTAGTCCCGTAACACATCATTGATAAAGTTCATGAACACCCCCGTGGCCCCCTGCAGTCCGAACGGCATCACTAAGTACTCAAATTGTCCCATGGGAGTGTTAAAGGCCATCTTCCACTCGTCCCCTTCTTTGATGCGCACTCGGAAGTAGGCATCCCACAAGTCCAGTTTGGTAAATATCTTCCCTCCCGCCACCGTACTCAGCAAGTCCCGGATGAGGGGGATGGGGTAGGTGTTCGACATGGAGATCGCGTTAATCCCGCGAAAGTCAGTGCAAAGTCTCAACGAGTTGTCTTTTTTCTTTCTGAACAGCACCGGGGCGGCGTGGAGGGCTGTAGCTGGCCGGATGAATTCCCTCGCCAAGTTTTGGTCTAGGAACTTGCGCAGCTCCTTCTTCTCCGCCCACCCCATCTGATAGAGTTTTGCCTTGGGTAGGGTTTCCCCCGGGATTAGCTCTATAGCACAGTCCGTGCTCCAGTGGGGGGGCAACTGGTTGGCCTCCTTCTCACTAAAGACTTCCATGAGGTCCCGGTAGGGCTCGGGGACCGAGTGCACTTCCTCCACCGTCACACAAGCCCTTTCCTTGGCGGCCGGAGCCTTCGGCCCCCACGCCGGGTTCCAGAGGTGGGATTTACACCCCGGGTCCAGGAACCTGATGGTTTTGGCTCTCCACCGAATTAACGGCTCGTGCTTCTCCAGCCACCCCACCCCCAATACCACCGGGTACGAGCACGAGGGAGCGATTACGAAAAACTCTTGATCCCAGTGCTCTTCAATCCCCACCGGGCAGGGTTGCGTCTTGAGCGTGCAAGGCTCTCCGCACATTACTGACCCGTCCATTTGTTCAAACAGCATGGGGTGAGGCAACTGTGAGCTCTCTAGTCCCAAAGCCTCCACCACCCTGGGGGACATCAGTTCCCTGTTACACCCCGAGTCTACTAGGGCCCGTATCTGCATGAACCTCCGTAGTTTGGGGTTCAGCAACTTCACAGTCACAAAGTATAATTTCCCAGTCACTCTCACCATCAGCGGCTCCCCGTCACGATCGACCTGCTGTCGGGCAGCCTTCAGGGCAGCAGGTCGGCCTCGTTTCCCGCCGGCTCTTCGATCCAGGTCAGGTCTGCCAGTTCGGCCGAGAGGAGTACTTCTTCCTCCTGTAGCTCTTCTTGCACCGACGCAACGCTGCTCTTCGCCGCATCCTTAGGGCGGCTGGACGGCTTCTTCGGGGTTGGGGCGGCGGCTTTTGGCGGGGCCGGGGTTGCTCTCGGCGGTGGGGGGTGAGGGCAGCTGGAGGCCAAGTGGTTGGGGTCTCCACATCGGAAGCACCTGCACGGTACCACCGGTACCACCGCCGCCGGCCTCTTCCCCTTGGGCGGCTCGACTTTCGGGGGTCCCCCTTTCGCCTGGGTCTTCCCGGACTGGTGCTGGCGGAGCATGGCCACTCTCTTGAGGTTGTTTTCCACCTCCCCTGCTAGCTGAATCCACCCCACTAGGGTGGTTGGGTGTGCTTGGGTGAGGGCCCGGTCTAGGATACTCGCGTTCAGTCCATTCGTGAACTGCTCGATTTTCATCACTTCGTTCCAGCCCCGGACCCTGGCTACATTGGCCTGGAAGTCGGCGGCATATTCTCGGATAGGTTGGGCCCCCTGCTGCATGTCACGTAGGGCCGCCAGCGCCCGGGTCTCTTGCAGCGGGTCCTCATATTGGGTCAGTAAGGCTTGTAAGAAAGTGTGCACGTCGTCCAGGATCGGGCTCCTGGTCTCACACAGGCTCACGTACCATCTCTTGGCCGACCCCCTCAGCTTCGACCCCAAGTAGTCGACCCGGCTGAACTCCTCCGGGAAGGAAAGCCCCCAGTAATGCATGAAGCTGTTCGCCTGGATCGTGAAGTAATTCACCTCCTCCGGGTCCCCATTGAAGGTGGCATCTAGCTCTCTTCCCACATGTTGGGGTCCCACCGGAGCCCCAGCGGCCGGGGGTGCCGGTGCTTGGGCCGGTGCTTGGGGTGCCCCGACTCTCCCCAGGGGAGGGGTGGCGGCGGCCGCTGCAGGCTGGCTAGTGCGGCCTGTGGTCGCCGTGGGAGCCCCTGCCGGGCGTCTGGAGGTCGCTCCTCCCATGGCTCTCCCGAGTTGGATCGTTAGGTCCCGGACCTCGATCTCCATCGATCTCCCTCCGGACCATCGAGCGGAACAGTTGATAATCCTCCTCGTCTTGCCCCTTGAGTCGGGGCTCTTCACACTCGGCCTTCCGGGCCCCAGCTCCGTCGTCTCCGCTTTCTCCCACTTGGACGATGATGATGCTGTCCGCTTCCCCCGTTTCCCCGGAGTTCGGGTTGGCGGCCCCGTTCTCAGCCATCTGGATCGCCCTGACGTGGCGGTTCAGGATGGCGTCTCTACGCAGCGGGGCCTGATCCATTAGGGTGGTCGAGGTCCTCGGCTGATACTGCCTAGGGGACAGCACTAGTTGGAATTCGGGCGGAGATTCCGTGGCCCTCCTGGGGTCCAGGACGTGCCACGGGGTAGCCCCTTCCGAGCCCACTTCGGGTGGGAGTTCTCCGTTGCCTGGAATCTGGTCAGCCATCTGGCCTTTCAAGTTGCCGGCACGGTTGAAGCCCCCCAAAAGGGAGTTCTCTCAAAATGTCAAGTCTGATGTTTCAATAACGAGTCCTTGTTGATAAAAGTTTCAAGTTTATTGTAACTTGTTGCAAGACTGGTCGACAGAAATTGAGAGAACTGGTGAGCATATACAGAGAGCAAACATTTAAGGTACAAATCAGAGGAATTCCTAAGGGTGGGGCATTCTATGCGAGCACATTCACACATAGTTGTTACTTTATCGTTCTCAGGCCTGGCTGGCCTTGGGCACTTCCTTGGTACCCATTATCTCTGAGAAGGCACAGTAATCTTTTTCTCATAGCTAGTTGCAAAGCCTGGCTACATAACAAAAGGAAAGGAGGGGGGTATGGAGAGGTTGAGCTAGCAGCACTTGAATACAGTATGGTTTTTACCCAGGAGTCATTTCCTGAACCAAAGTTTGAACCAGAGTTTAAATCTATAATAGTAAGGCATAACTCAGACTTGACACTCTCCACATGCCGTCCTGTGCCTTCTTGCCTCTTTTGCCTGCCTGTCTCGGGCGGACAAAAGAGGCAGCAGGGCCTAGGGTTGCCAATCCCCAGGTGAGGGCAGGGGATCCCCCAGTTTGAGACCCGCTCCCCGTTTTAGGGTCGTCAGAAAGCAGGGGGAGGGGAGGGAAATGTCTGCTGAGAACTCTACTATTCCCTATGGAGATTTATTCCCATAGAAAATCATGGAGAATTGATCCACGGATATCTGGGGCTCTGGGGGAGCTGTTTTTTGGGGTAGGGGCACCAAACGTTTAGTGTAGCATCTAGTGCCTCTCCCCAAAATACCCCCCAAGTTTCAAAAAGATTGGACCAGGGGGTCCAATTCTATGAGCCCCAAAAGAAGGTATCCCTATCCTTCATTATTTCCTATGGAAGGAAGGAAATGAAAAGGTGTGCCGTCCCTTTAAATGTGATGGCCAGAACTCCCTTGGAGTTCAATTATACTTGTCACAGCCTTGATCTTGGCTCCACCCCTAATGTCTCCTGGCTCCACCCCCAACGTCTCCTGGCTACACCCCCAAAGTCCCCAGATATTTCTTGAATTGGACTTGGCAACCCTAGCAGGGCCTCAATCTGAGGAAAGGCCTCGCTCCCCTCTGAGGAAAGGCAGCCTCAGAGAAAGGCAATTTTCCCCACCTGGGACCCGGGCAGACAAAAGAGGCAGTATGGCCTCGCTCCGAGGCTGCCACCTCTGCGAGGAAAGGCAGCCACAGAGTGAGGCAAAGGTGTTGTGCTGCCTCTTTCACCCACCTGGGACCTGGGTGGACGAAAGAGGTGGTGTGGCCTCCAACCCTATGGGGATTCCAGTGTAGTGGGGGGAAAGGGGAGAGGTGGAAGAGGCAGCTGCAGTAAGTGGCAAAAGATTGGGGGGTGGGGATGCTTTTCCAGCCCATTCTTGTGCTGTTTACTGCTGTTCTGTGGTAGTGAGTTGGAAAGCCTGGATACAATCCCGATCATGCCTATAAGTAAGTCTCAGAGAATACTGAAAAACACATTCATTTAACAATGCGATAGATTGTGTACTGTGAGCAGGCTATGGGGCATAGTGGGCCTTGTGCTTTTTGTACATTGAGTCAGTTAAGAGTTTTGCTATACTGATGCTATTAACAGTGCGGGATTCTTTGTTTGCCTAAGAGAGCATAAAGATATAAATGCTGAGTGAGATGGGTGGGAGAAGAATGATGATTTTAGAAACATCCTAGATCTTCCAGTACACAAATACAGATCAACATAATCAAACTCCTCGGGAAACCCTCCAGCGCTGCACGCCTACACCAGCCTAGGGACTGATTTTGCAAGCTCGATAGCATTGCACATCCATGAGCATGATTTAGCCCTCAGAGACTCAATCAAAATGATGTTAAAAGCCTGGGATCAAAGTAATACAAAACCACAACAAAAACCATGAGGGCCTGCAGCCAGATTACCTCAGGCTGAGATTGCATCAAGCATCCTCAGCGAGACTGGGTCATACGCTCCATATGGAGGCCGCCAGTGCAAATTCAGGTACTCACGGAAGCTATTTACACTTATCCTTAGAACAGTTTCATAATAAAGTGCTTGCAGTATTTTTTTGAAAAAAGATTCCAAACATGTTAATGAATAGGGATTTTTTTTTTAAAATTTAATTGAACGGCAAGCTCCATTAACTTTACTCCTGAAAAACAGAAATCCTAAAAATAAGAACCTAGTATATCAGTGCATCAGACAGTATTTCAAGTTTAAATGTTTGTAACAGCTTTGCGGGTGTGGGGCGGGGTGTTACCCAATAAAATAAATAAAGCAATAATTTAACATTTCATTTCAGTTTTTTATGTTAGTTCAGGCACTGATAATAAAGATAAGGAAATACAACAGCATCAGTGTTTAATGCTTGCAGAAAACAACAAATACATATGTATTTGGAGCCGGTGGTGGCACCAGTACCTTAAGGAGCCCGTCAAATGCTAAAGGCTTCCAAACCAATAATTTCTTAAGATGTCTTATACTTTCCCCCACTGCAACTGTGGGTGTGCAGCTTGTTAAAGTAAGCATGTGCATGAATCATCTGTTTAAAAATTCACCGACAGATATAGATGAGGGGTGTGCAAGTGGATATTGCCAATCTGTTACAACGTCCAGTATTTCAGGTAGCAGATTGGATCAGAAGTATCTGAAACCAGAAACGGCACTCCCAATATTTCCTGATTCTGATATTTTCACTCCTGACAATATTGGGACTATTGATAATTTAGTTGGGAAGTCTTCTCTACTGTTCTGCATCCTGCGGGAGTTTTTGGTAGTTTGTTTCACTCAGTGGCATACTTAGCCTATTTGGTGCCCAGGGTGGGTGGGTAATTTGGATTTTTGTTTGCCATCAAGTCACAGCTAACTTATGGCAACCCTCTAGATTTTCAAGGCAAGAGTCATTTGGCGTGCCCAGCAGAACCCAGTGCCATTGTGGCAATGCCAGCTGATATTGAGCACAGAATCACAGTCCAAATGTGGGGGATTGGAAGCCCAGTAGAACCTGTGCAATATACAATGCCCAGCAAACCTTCTGTTTATAATTTTAACAAAGATTTTGTTCTTAAATACATTCTGTCACCAAGGGGGATAGGATGAAAAGGTCTTAAAACCAAGAAGCAAAAATAAAAGATGCAGGGGCCCCCAAAAAATTAGGTGAATGGAGACAGAAATAAATGAGAAACATCTGGGAAAGAGGGAGAGAAATTAAGAGAAGGAAAGGTTGTCTTTATCTTGCTGCAACAGTGGGATTACCATATTTTGAAAAGCAAAAAAGAGGATATATTCCCAACTGACTATTTCAAACAACTGATTGCTATGAGCAGGGCCGGCCCCAGGGTGTCCTGCTCCCCAGGCAAAGTTGCTCCACGGCACCCCCTCCATGGCACTGCCCTGTGGTGCCAAACCCCGCCAGCCATCCCCTCTGCCCACCCACCTTCGCCATGCCCCCTCCCTCCCTTCTTGTGTTATTTGTGCTGCCTCAATGCTGCGCCATTCTCCAGTCCCTGCCTTCTGGTGCGCTGAGAGGAGCTCACCAGCCCTCCCTTACCTGGGCCGCTTCGACCTGGGCATTTCCATAAAACGTTCTCTTTAACGAGAGCGCAATGCGATGAGGTGGGAGAAGCCTCATTGCATCCTGTGGTCTCTTAAGAGAATGCTTTATGGAGATGTCCGCATCAAAGCAAGAAAGGGGAGGCTGGCATTGCTCCTCTCAGTGCCCCGGGGGGGGGGGTGGTGGTGGTGGTGGCAAATTAGGCATTTGTCTGGGGTGCCAGGAAGGGGGAGTCCAATTCAGCAAAACTAGGTAAATGCCTAGTTTGCCCAGTGGCTGAGCCGGCCCTGGCTAGGAGAAATCTCATTTTAAATATTCCTACTATTCCTACTATTTAAGCTGAAGCTCGCCTCCACTGGAGACTACAGGACAAAACAGGCTCAGCCTCCCAACCCCAAAAGAGGACATTTATTCAGTTTTTTAAGAGTCCAAAAAAGGATGGACACACAAAATATTCGGTAACCCTATGCAATACCTTACCTATTGCTTTGCAAGATCTAAATGAGATGGATACAAAGAAAGGAAGAGAAAAAGGCTAGACTATTGATGAAAGTTTTGCTTCCGTCTTGGAAATCTGGAAATCTAGCTGATAAGTCCTAGCATCCTTTGTGCTACGCTCAGTCTTCCACGTGCCCCTACTGAATGCAGCCAGAATGGAAAAGAAAAAAAAATGTTCACCTCAGTGCAGCATGAGGCTGGTTTCAAGGGGCCCCTTCAAAGGTCTTCCGTAAGCTGTGCCCAGGGTGGACCATCTCCCCACTTCCTTGGTATGACACTGGTCTTACTGAATCCCAAGAAACAGAAGGGAGGAGGGAAAGAAAGACAGTACTCTTAGCCAGCCTGATCCCAGGGAGATATCAGCAGACTTCTCCCTGTCCCGTAAGGCAATCCTCCTTGGCCTAGGAAAGAGGGCAGAGATGGGCCAAGCAGGGAATAGAAACTCTGGTTGTCTTGAGGCCTACTTAGCCATTTCCCAGAAAGTACTTCTTTGTGCCTCGTGCTGGGAAAGGCAAGGCCTTGCTGTTTGGACCTTGCCATTGCTGGCTAAGGTTTGATTGAATTGTGTTTTCGTTATCTAGGTTTTTACCATTTTTGTTTCCTTTTCCACGGGGGTGTAGTTAGGAAGGGAGTTGTGTGGGAGTGGAGCAGGGGAATGCCTGGTCTTGGCTTTGTAGATTTCCTTTAACAATTTGCTGGAGGGGATGGGGGAGAGTGATTGAAAAGCTCATCTTTTGATATTTTCTTTTTTTAAATTTCCTGTAACACGTCTGCTAAAATAGATTTACATGTCATTAATCCATACCCCACCAACTAAAATTCACTCATGCACATTTAAATTAGCCTCACTCATTGATCGAGTAAACCTTAGCAGATTGATATTCTATGAGCCAATCAAAGCTTACAGTCCTACAAAACACACACACACACACACACACAACCAAATGTATGGTCATCGCCCATCTGATCTGGGTAGAACTTCCTTCATTTCTGACCTTAAAAATGGTAGTGAACTGAACATATCTGTGACCATTCTCTATCCCCCTCCCCATTCCCCTTGCCAGAGAGTGTCTGAAAGGTGGTGGGGAGCTATGTGTGTGAGAGAAGACTTGGATTTCCCTCTTGCCTTCCCTTCTCTGGTCTTATTCAGGTAGCTGCCACCACTAAAACTGCCCTTCCTTTTGCTGTTCGAGGTTTCATGAAAATGAAGACTGTGTGTGTACATGTGAGTTACATACCAGTTTGGTGTAGTGGTTAAGTGTGCGGACTCTTATCTGGGAGAACCGGGTTTGATTCCCCACTCCTCCACTTGCACCTGCTGGAATGGCCTTGGGTCAGCCATAGCTCTGGCAGAAGTTGTCCTTGAAAGGGCAGCTGCTGTGAGAGCCCTCTCCAGCCCCACCCACCTCACAGGGTGTTTGTTGTGGGGGAGGAAGGTAAAGGAGATTGTGAGCCGCTCTGAGACTCTTCGGAGTGGAGGGCGGGATATAAATCCAATATCTTCTTCTTCTTCTTCTTCTACCCTCTTTCTCCCCTGCCTGATAACTGACCTTAACCTGATTAGGAACTTTTGGTCTATCTGTGACAACAAGTAATCAGGTACCCTGGGTGAGATCTTTAAACACATCCAGGATCTTTAGAAGGAAAAAAATATGTTTATTTACTCAAATGCATTTAAATTCATGAAATTGCAGGAGCACTGGAAAACTATATCAGAACATTTCGTCCCAACCGCCTGCAGTCTCGCTGTAAGGACGGAGGGACACATTTGCCACCCTTGGAGGAAGAGAGGAAGATGGACAGCCCAATGGGCTTGTGCTTGGGGGTGGGGCTGGCTGCAGCAGCAGTGTGCCTTCCCCGCTCGTGCCAGCTTTAGCTAAGCTCAGGTTGTCTGGGGTGCGGTTTGGTACCCACTCCTTTAGAATTGGGGCGGCCTCTACAGCTGCCGCCCTGGGTTATCCTTCTTCGGCCATTCAGCATCTGGGACATTGGCACTCAGCAGCTTATAAAGCCTATGTTCGCCCCCTGCTCAGTCCCTAACTTCATGGAGGGTTTTAGCTTGGAGTTGGTGGTTATTGTTACTAGTTTAACTGTTTTTCTTTTTAGATGCTGTTGTTCCTGGCCAGAGGAGCTGTGTTCTCATCTGCGGACACGGTTATGTGTTTTGGGCTGCTCATCAGGCTAGGAGAACTTCATTCGGCTCTCAGCTGGGACTCAGCTAGTGGGTTACCATTGAATGGCAGGGGTGCAGGGGCCTTTATTGGCCTGGCCTGTTGCTGTTGTTATTTCAAGGGAGTGCTTGCCCTCCTCCCCAGGTCTTAGTTATACACCTGGGAGGTAATGATCTTGGGCTGATGAAGGGCACAGCTTTGGCCCAGCAGGGAAAGGAGGATTTTAAGGCTATCAAGGAGAGATGGCCTGGGACCGTAATAATTTGGTCAGCCATGATCCCCCACCTTTTTTGGTGGGGTGTTTGGGACCCTTTGGGCATCGACAGGGCCCATTGCAAGGCTAATAAAAGAATTCGGAGAGCCTTGGAAGATGGTTTGGGCTACTACTTGCCTCATCCGGACATTCATATTAGTTGTCCCCACCTCCATAGGGGTGATGGCGTTGATCTTTCGGATGAGGGTAATGGTCTCTTCTTGGGAGACCTTTGGCAAAGGCTGCGGTGGCCTTGGGCCTCCCAGTAAGTGCTAAGGCCTAAGCAGAGGCTTGGCCTTAGCGGCGGCAGGTTTTTGTGGTTAATGAGCTTATGCAGTTAGGGAGGACCAGAAAGCATCCCCCTTTTGTGGGGTTAGGGGTCTGTAAGGATCAACCTTTGGGTTTGCCGGCCGGGGGTGGGAGAATGCAGACCGTCCTTTGGGGCTTACCTGGCAGGTTCCTTTCATTGAGTTGCCTGGCTCATGGTTGGACCTTCCCGGTTTGTTGCCTATTTGGTGAGCTGGCCTGGTGTGAGTGTGGTGTGCAGCTCTAGCCAGGGGCTGGGTTGCTTGCCCATTAAATGGCAGGGGAGGTGTCTGTTGGGACCCCTGACCCCTAACCAGTTGAAGCTGGTAAAAGGCACTCTTGGCCACACCTGCCACCAGCAGTACAACTTGCTCCAAGAGCACCCCCCAGACTACAGACCTGTACTTTCAAGGAGATTGCAAGCCCATGCAGAATGAGAGACACCTTAAAATCCAGGCCAAACCTTCCATCTTTTTGGGATTCAGCTTCAGTTTACATCAGAGAAGCATCAGACCTTTAGTTCACATCTGAGAAGTGTCTCTCTGCTAATAAGGGGAATGGCAAAACCTATTCTGTTAATTGATGGCAACACCCAGGGCTTTTTCTTTTTTTCTTTTCTTTTTTTAAATGTCCAAAAACTTTTTTATTGAATTTAGTAAACATACAAATAAAGCAATCAATGACTGTATCTGCAATCATTCTTTGTGTATAAGCATGGCATACCAGCAGAAAACAGAATATATATATATACACAAAATACAAACAAAACAACACATACATACATTCACACATACATACATACTTGGCAGCTGAATTAAAAAATAAGTACTCTGTCCATATGTTAATTACATCAAATTAATAATGTCATAATATCTACCAGGAATACATGTACGCATCTGATCTACAGGACTAAAAGAAAATTTAAGAAATGGAAGCCACTTGTACATCAGAGAATCGTTACCTTCTGAATTATTTATATTGCATAAACTATCTGCTATCTTGTCCATAGCATAGACCTCCCAGATTTTAGCATACCAGGCTTTAACTGGAGGAATATTGGGAGATTTCCAAAATTGGGCTAACACCATTTTAGCAGCAGCTAGTAAAAGGGATATCAGGGATTTATTGAGAGAAGTAATAGAAATACCTTTCCAACAGTCAAGCAAAATGAGTTCCAATCTTAAGGGTAAACTATAGCCCGTGATATCCTTGATTTTTGCCACAATTACTGCCCAAAACGACTGCACCCTCGGGCAAGACCACCAGCAGTGTATAAATGTGCCCACCTCTCCACAATTTTTCCAACATTTGGAGGATTGATTTATCGCCATATGGCTTAATCTCTGAGGTGTTAAATACCACCGGAACAAAATTTTTTGAGTTTGTAATTGTATATTCAATGATTTTGAAACAAACGAAGGAGATGACCAGATTTGTTGCCAAACATCCTCCTGAAAATTAATTGAACTATTCCTTTGCCAAATTTCTTGATAGGATAACAAATCAACAGCATCAATGTCTAGCAAACCCTTATAGATAAATGAAATCAGTCCCTTCCGCTTTAAAAAAGGAGATTGTAGCAAGGATTCAAAGAAAGTAAGAGGTCGATTGAAATTGTATTTCTTTGAGAGTGATGTCACCAAGTTGTTAATTTGCAAGTATTCCAACCATGGGATTTTTGTCCCACCAGTTTTCTCTTCTAAAGATTTTTTGTTGAGCACTTTTCCATTGGACAAAATATCCACAAACCTATAAAGATTATATTTTTTCCAAATTGGAAAAGACTTGTAAAAAAACCCCGGTTGAAACCAAGAAACATCCATAAAATGAGATAGTGGAGACATAGGAGGGGCTAAAAAGAGGCGGCGTTTGTCCCAAATCTGAAAAATGGCTTTAAGGAAAAGGTTGGAGGAGATATTAGGAGGTCTCTTCTTTGGAAATTCCCATAATGTAGATTGAAACGATTTGTTATTTAGATAGGTATCTTCTAGGACCTTCCAGCCTGAATTTAAATCAGCATCATGGTATCTGACAAGGCCTCCTAAAATGGCAGCTTCATAAAATTTATGCAGATCCAGAAGAGCCAGACCACCTGAGGATTTAGAACGAATAAGAGTTGCATACCCTATTCTAGATAAGCCCTTGTTCCAAATGTATCTTAAGAACGAACGACGCCAACCCACAAATAAGTCCTCAGGAATAAGAATAGGAATGGCTCGAAATAAAAACAGAAATTTGGGAAAAATAAAAGATTTAATAATCTGAATTTTTTCATTCCAGGGAATGAGTGAAGAATTTTTATTCTTTTGCATAGTAAGAATGTCCTTAATCAATAAATGATGATTGACTTTAAAAATATCTCCCAATTTTAAAGGTATATTGATCCCCAAATATGTCCAATATCTATCCATTTTTTTGAAGTGATAATTTGAGTAGATGGAATCTTGGAGAGCATCTGAAATTGTGATGGGATAAAGAATGGTTTTAGATGGGTTTACTCGAAGACCCGATATAGAAGAAAATACAGATAATAAATCAAAGACAGCTGGTAAAGAAGTCTTAGGTTTTGTAACAAAAAGCACTAGGTCATCTGCAAACAAAGACACCTTAATTTGTTTCTTTCTAATAGGGATACCAGCAATAATATTGGTATTACGGATAGCATTAGCAAGAGGTTTAATTGCGATTGCAAAAAGCAGAGGAGACAAGGGGCAACCTTGCCTCGTCCCTCTGAAAAGATTAAATTCTTCAGAATCCAAATTATTAATAGAAAGAATAGCAGAAGGCGACTTATATAAAGAATGGATTATCTTCAGAAAATTCGGGCCAAAATTCATTTTCTGCAGTAAGGTTGTAAGATAAGGAACTTCAACGGAATCAAAGGCTTTTTCAAAATCAATAGACAAGATAAAGGAAGACTCAATATTAAATTTCCGGCAGTATTGAATAACATCAAGGACCATTCTAGTATTGTCCGTTAACTCACGGTGTGGGATAAAGCCCGATTGGTCAGGATGAATGCAGTTCCCTATAAAAGTATTAAGCCTAGCCACCAGGGCTGCTGTAAAAATCTTGTAATCGCAATTAAGGAGCGATATCGGCCTGTATGAACTAGGGTCTAGCAAGTCTTTGTCTTTCTTTGGAAGAAGAATGATTTTTGCCTGTGACCAAGTAACTGGAAAAGAACCAGACTGTACAAACTGATTACAGGCGTCCGCCAAGATGGGAGCCAACAAAGTATTAAAAAATTTATAAAATTCTGGTATAAAGCCATCTCGGCCTGGAGATTTATTGGATTTCATAGACTTGATAGTCTCCTGTATTTCAAGTGCAGTAAAAGGTTTGTCCAAAAGGGATTTAACCTCAGGAGAAACAGGCTTAATAACTGAGTGAGTGTCTAAAAAAGATGAAATAAGGTCTGATGCTGGATGCTGGGAGGAATATAGAGATGAATAGTATTTTTTAAAAACTCCTACAATATCCTTAGTGGAATGTTTCAAGGTACCGGATTTAGAACGAATGGAAGAAATAGCCATTGAGGATATTCTCTTTTTAACCTTCCATGATAGGAGTTTAAGGGATTGAGGAGTTCGAAACCAATATTTTTGTTTTATATAAGCCATTTGTTTTTGAATCTTGGAGACGTCAAAAGATTCTAATTTTTTCCTTTCTATAAGAAGTTTTGAATAAGTTTTTTTTGCTACCAAATTTTTTAAATTTCTCTTCCAATTTGGTAATGTTGGCAACCAAATCTGATCTAATTTTGTCTTTTTCTTTTTTATACGAAGAGGCAATAGCCAAAAATCTGCCACGAATTACAGCTTTAAACGAGTCCCAAACTATATGCTGAGGTACTCCACACTCAGTATTGAATTGAAAAAATTCTTTAATGTCTTTTTCAATGGAATCTGTAACCGATTTCATAGACAGAAGTTTACTATCCAATCTCCAATTAAAAGAAAAAGATCTTTCAGTGATTCCTGACATATAACCTTCCAACCATGCATGATCAGACCAAATCATTGGGCCAATGTCTACTTTAAAAAAAAGGTTAGAAATAGAATCCAAAACTAAAAGAAAATCTATTCTGGAATAAGTTTGATGACGAGAAGAAAAGAAGGTATAGTCTCTTTCTTTCGGATGCCTGCTTCTCCAAATGTCTGACAGATTATAGGATTGAAAGATTTGAGCTAAATCATTTTGGCCATTTGAATCTTTTGATTGAGACCATTTATTGGCAGATAGAGGTAGCAGGCTTTTTTGAGATCTATCTAAAGAAGGATTGACAACATAGTTGAGATCTCCTCCCAAAATAATGGGCCCTTTATGAAAAGTTTGAAGTTGTGACAACGTATCTTTAATAAATGCAATTTGTCCATCATTTGGAGCATACACCGATGCCAGAGTATAAGGGCTACCATTAAAGACCCCATTGATAAAAATATACCGACCCCTAGGGTCAATTGAGGAATTTTCAAAAGTGAATTGGACTGATTTACCTATTAAGATGGCCACACCTCTTGCTTTGGAGGACCCGTAAGCTTGAAATTGATGAGCAAAAAATTTTGACTGGAAGACCTTGGGCTGGTTACCCTTAAGGTGAGTTTCTTGCAAAAAAACTATATCTGGTTTCTGATGAGAGATGGCAGAGGCAACCCGTTTTTTCTTAATTAAATTATTTAGCCCATTACAGTTTAGAGATAGAAATTTCAAGTGGCACTCTGCCATAATTGAAAGAGGAAATAACCAAGGTTATCAAAATTATTGCAATTCATAGCTTTGAACCCAGGTGCCACCAGGATAGCTAGAGGCGAATCCTGTAGATCAAATTTCAAAGGTATGAGGACAGATTTCAGATCAAAGGCTTTAAAAAACTTCCAACTAAATCCATAATAATTCAATACAGTTATGCTGCCCGTAACACAAACAAAAAACCATAACCAACACCAGTGGTCTAGCATTAACAGACACTAGCCACTAACTCACCCTCCAACTCTGTTAACCCAAACTTGGGAAAACAACAACTATTTACTTAAAAGGATAAATTTGAAGCGGAAGTCTTCGTTACTGAAGACACCACACAACTAGCAACAACTACCAAATGGAGCTAATTAAAAAAAACTGAAGTTCTCCATTCTCCCTCTCTGCCAAAAATGCTTATATTTAACACTATCAACCCAGCAAAAATAAAATTTATAAACAGAATAACAGAGCCGAATGTATAGAAAGTTTATAATGAAAGGCCAAACAAAGCTGATCGAGTCAAGGCTAAAATGCCTAGAAAGCCACATATAATAAAACCTGTGCCTTTTACCAACTCAGGTTAGTGAATTAAAGATAATTACAGGCAAACTAATATACCATGTGTAACAGCATCAGATCTCGATCACAAAGTTATTGTAAGACTTAAGACACTATGATAAAAATACAATGAAACTTTAAACAGAACTATGAACGCTATTAAATACTGGTCTCCCCAAACACTCCCCACCAACTATCCTTCAGCCACTTATAAGCCTATGTAGGGAGATATGATGGTGAGGGAAACAAGTTTCCAAACCTTCATAGTAGCATAAGGCACAAACTGACACACACATACATTCCCTACCCACCCTCTGTCTCACAGATTCATTTCCATTCAACAATTCACACAGGAAGGGAAAAGGTCCTGACAATTCATTAACTCATAGTAGAAAGAAATATATTGATATAAAACCCTAATCATACTATTCAAGTTTCTCACTCTGATCTACCCCCCCTCACTCACTCTCTCTCCCTCCCTCTCTCCCACTCCCTCACTCAACACCCAGCCTCCCCATTCCAGCTCCTACTCAAACCATATATTCCCCAGGGCTTTTTCTGAGCAGGAATGCACAGGAACGCATTTAGGACTGGATTGGTGTCAGAGGATGTGACCTAATATGCAAATGAGTTTCTGCTGAGCCTTTTCTACAAAAAAGCCCTGTGAAACAATAGTGATGTCAGGAGGTGTGGCCTAATATGCAAATAAGCTCCTGCTGGACCTTTTTTTACAACAAAAGACCTGGCAACACATAATCAGGGAATAGAATCTAATATGGCACAGATCCACGCTCTCCACCAAGTCTTTCAGGTGTATACAAATACCATACCTGGCCCTGACTAGGCTGCAGGTTCTGTTTAGCCCTTGCCGTTTATTAATAAATTAAATAAAGTGGCCCTTAGTTTAATCCAATTATTGCGTCTGACTCTTTATTTCAACCGGGGGGGGGGCAATACAGAGGTGTTAACAGAACTAAGAAGAGCAAACAAACCATGAGGCTAACTGAACTGAACAAGTAACTGGTTTTACCTTGTAGATAGATCCCAAGGTTTTAGCTTGCCATTTTGTTCTGAGGAATGAGCACAAGCAAAGTTGGAACTTTGAAATAAAACTGGACAAGGCAGGTTTTCTTCCCCGTTTCTCGGCCCTTACTTCTATAGTGTTAAACTTTTGAACTCTTACCTCCCTCCCCCCCCCACCCCAAATCAGGAAAGTTTCTCTTTAACCTATCCTGGAATTAGGTTTAAGTTCCCACATGTACATGTACCTTTCTCCAATCACACAAAGGTGCACATCCCCAAACTTCAAGATATTCAAAACAGCAATCTTGCTCCTTCTTGGTTGGTGGGCAAATGTCATCTACATCTTGTCCATTTGTCTCCATAAAGGAAAAAAAACCCTCTTCTTTGTTACCTAAATAGGGCTCAAAGAAGGGGAAATGAGCTTTAAATGGGGTTCCAGAAAGGAATAATGTGTATACCAGGGTGGATCTCAGTAGAGGTACTCCACAATAAAATTATGTAGAAAGAAAGTGATAAAGTGTTTCTAGACACAAATAGCTTTATTGTATAATAAAAATTATACAAATATTATTGTATAATAAAATATTATATAATAATTATAGAAGAAGAAAAATGTAAAGAACCTACATCAAGCACCTGAGAAATAATTCCTTAAGTAATTACAAATGCACTCATGCACACACCAGCAAGAGGGTGCACGTGATAAAAAGAAAAAAAGAGGAAACTGGGAAGTTTTAGGGAAGGGACACACAAGCTGAAATCCTGGGCTTTATGGGCTTTTATGTTGCAGGTGTATTCAGGTAGTAGTTGGAAACCTGGCACAGTTTTCACTGACCTGGGATGGGCTTTTTATGGGGAACAGTCTCATAGCTGGACACAGGAACCCACTTTCCCAGGAAAATAATTCGTTTACGATAAAAAGTTTGAATCTAACCAGCTGGTTTAAAGTTAACTGCTGTCAAACTTTGGAAAAAGTGGGGGAAATACCTTGATTAGCCTATTATGAGCCAAATCTGCATGGGAGCAAAGAGCCTGGGTGAAGCAATGCGATTCTGCACTGACACAAAAGTAAAGATAGCTCCTGAAATAGGATGGAGTGTAAATTAATGATCTGAGTGCCTTTCTTGATTGAATAATAAAAGGAAAAAGAGGAACCAGGCATTCATTAATCAAATAGCAACTTCCTTAGGCTGGAAGACACCTCTGGGATATGTCAGGATATTCCAGTGTTGAAAAGTCTTTTGTTATTGAGAAATGAAGTGAACTCTCCTCCTCCTGCTCCTCGTTTAATCGCCCGTCTGGGTGACGTACAACATATAAAACAATACAAATCAATAAAATTCCAATTAAAATATTTCAAAAAAGTTGAGCCAATAAAACTCTAAAAACCTATGATGGCGACCCACTAATTAAGTTTTCCTTTCTAACTATCAGACCATATGGGGGTGGGGGAGGGTAAAATTTCTGAAGAGGGAACAAAAAAGGAAGAGTAGGTTCCAGGCACTGCTGTCCTTAACTAAAAGCGTGGTGGAACATCTCTGCCTTACAGACCCCGCAGACAGGGCCAGTGCATGGGATTAGGCCAAGTAGGCGGCCGCCTCGGGTGCCACTTGGCCTAGGGGCACTATGAGGCACCCCCTCTCCCTGCACCTGCTGCCTCCCCACCCCACCTGCCTCTCCGTGCTCGCCGCCGCCTCCCCACGCCTGCTGCCTGCCTTCCCTTGCTCCTGCCCCCACTGCCTCTCTGCACTTGCTGCTGCCTCCCCTTGCCCCCCCGCCTGCCTCTCCTCACCCCACCCGCCTCCCCTTGCCCCCGTCCACCTCTCCGTGCTCACCACTACCTCCCCTCACCCACCGCTGCCCACCCATGCCCACCTCCCCATGCCTGAAGACGCTTCCCACGGTCTGGAGCTGGCCTGCCCATGCTTCAAAGGGAGCCAGCACGCACAGCAACAGACTGGGGGGAGGGGCGGGGAAAAGGGCCTCGGCCTAGGGGCACCAGACCCTCTAGCGCCAGGCCTGCCTGTGGAATTTCATAGGGTCCCACAGGGCTTGAATGTAATCTGGCAGAGAGTTCCACCAGGTTGCAGCCAGGACAGAAAAAATCCTGGCCCTAGTCAAGGACAGCTGGGATGTTATTGAGAACCCTGAGCAGGGGGAGATAGCACTTAATCAGTTTGTGATGCCAATACACCCTTTCCTCTCCTGTCCCTGGGAATTTCCAGTGTCATGGCAAAACCCAGGTTCAGGTTCAGTGTCATGACAGACCCTCTAGGTTTCCAGTCCCCTTAGCACATAGGCTGTAAAAGGGGGTTCCTATTAAAATAATGAAGTCCAAAATAAGATGGGAATCCCACTAATCAAGGGTGTCTCATCCGGAGGAGGGGGCAGGGTCCTCACACATCTTTGTTTTTGTGCTGACATTTGAGGAGTTGACCTATCTGGGGCCCTGTGTTCCTTGTGTGTTAATCAAGCCATCCTGCATTCCTTGATCATAACGACATCCACCAAGAAAGATACAAGATATGGGAAATGTAAGGAAGCAGAAGAATCTCCCCCAGTCAATGTGGTGTAGATGCCTCAAGGCCACTTGGCAGCAGCTGACTTTCTCATTTCCAATGTCTAGGGCTTTTTTTTAAGCAGGAATGCACAGGAATGCAGTTCCAGTGGCTTGGTGTCAGGGGGTTTGGCCTAGTATGGAAATGAGTTCCTGCTGGGCTTTTCCTACAAAAAAGCCCTGGGAATGGAGATACTGCTGATCTATATTCTCTCCTTTCCTTGTAATGTCTGGTATAACATATGACAGGCTGTGTTTTATCTCTCATACTTTGTGTCATTGTTGGTTGTTGGTGTGAGGACAGAGACATGCACTGCACAGTGGCATCATGTCACTTGTTGTGCTTGACTGGATTTCACAAAAAAGAGAGAACGATGAGACATCATGGAATGATAGCAGATCTGTCTCTTGTAATGTCAAATTCTGTGACAAGAGATTAAACTTAGCATTAAATTCAGTCACTGTACCAAAAGCCTTGAGAATAACTAACGTTACAACAATTTTTAAAGAGGAATCCAGAGTTGTACCAGGAAATTACAGGCTATTTAGCCTAATGTTTGTCCCAGGCAAATTAGTAGAAACTGTAATAAAAATAGAATTATTAGGTATATAGAGGAACAAAGCCTGCTGAGGGGAAATCAGCATGGCTTCTGCAAAGGGAAGTCCTGCCTCACTAACCTTTTGAAGTTCTTTGAGAAAGTGAACAAGCATGTAGACAACAGTGACCCAGTAGACATTATATACTTGGATTTTCAAAAGGCTTTGGCAAGGTATCTCACCAAAGACTCCTGAGTAAATTTTGAGGGAGGTAAGCACAAGGATTGGTACTGAGGCCAGTACTAATTTATTCATCAACAATCTGGGACTAGAGGTGAGTTGTGTAGTGGCTAAGTTTGCATATGACACAAAATTATTTGGGAGGGTGAAAACCGAAATGCTCCAGGAGGATCTTCACATATTGGATGACTGGGTAACAATGTGGCAAATGATGTTCAGTGCTGGTAAGTGAAAGGTGATGCACACTGGGACAAAATAATCACTTCAAATATTGGCTAATGGGATCTGATAAGAACATAAGAGAAGCCATGTTGGATCAGGCCAACGGCCCATCAAGTCCAACACTCTGTGTCACACAGTGGCAAAAAATTTTATATACACACATACACTGTGGCTAATAGCCACTGATGGACCTGTGCTCCATATTTTTATCTAAACCCTTCTTGAAGGTGGCTATACTTGTGGCCGCCACCACCTCCTGTGGCAGTGAATTCCACATGATAAGAACATAAAACATCTGAACTTGTTGAAACTGACAGGGTAAAATCCTGGGGCGCAGCAGAATAAAACTATCCACCAGTTGGCTGTAGTGGTGAAATGTGAACTCTAAATTAGGGATTATTAGGAAAGGGATTGAAAATAAAGCAGCTGGTATTGTAATGCTCTTGTATAGATCTCTCATTTAGAATATTGTCTGGTGTTCTGGTCATCATATCTCAAAAAGGACATCACAGAGTTGGGAAAAGTACAGAAGAAGGTGACCAAGTTGATTAGGGAGTAGAAACACCATCCGTCTAAGGAAAGGCTGAAGAGTCTGAGACTTTTCACTTTATAAAAGAGACTACTAAAGGAAAATATGGTAGAGGTTTATAAAATTATGCCCAAGGTTGACAAAGATAATTTTTTTCCCTCCTCCACCTAAAATACCAGAATTCAAGGACATCAAATGAAGCTGCTGGGCAGTAGACTAAGATGTGAAATTCGCTGCAAGAAGATGACACGGTCACAGGAAGAGACAGCTTTTAAAGAGGATTATGCAGATTCATGGAGGATAGGTCTATCAGTGGCTACTAGCCATGGTGACTAAATGGAATCTCTACATTGAGAGGCACTCGATCTCTGAATCCAAATGCCCTGAGGCAACATCAATAGGGTTGTCAGCTCCAAGCTGAGAAATACCTGTTCTTATGAAACGTTATCTGTCTGAAATAATGATGAGTTAACAATATTTCCAGGAAAAGTATAACGCTCGGGATATATAATATGCTTAAGGTAGACAACACAGTGGGAAAGAAGCACCACACCCAGCCAGCCTCACCACTCTCAGCTCCTCCCCACCACCACTCTGCCTCTTGGTGTCTGCCTTGGCTGTGTTGGCAGCCAGAGGAGTCCCTTCTCACTGCTGTTGCCAATGAATGGAGGCAGGCTGGCAGCAAGAGAGGAGCTGTCTGGCCCTTCGCAACAGGGGCAGTGGGGTGCGGTGGCAGATACACGCCAGTGTGTCAACAGGGGCCTGCTGCAGTTGTGCTTGTGTGGGGAGGGCGGAGGACAGATGCGTGGCAGGTGGGAAGTTGGAGCTATTGAAGTGTATAATTCAAAAAAATCATAAAAATACATTTAGCAGAAAGCCGATCACATCAATTTACACACGTGGAATTCCTATGACATCAAATTGACTCGGCAAAAACCCGGCAAACCAGGAAAACTCGAATCATCAGTCCAGGATATATCAAATTCCGCCACAATAATTTCCACACTTTATGAGGCAATCATAGTGCCATTTGTCAGAGATTGTCAGTGGTGCAAGAGCTAAACCCCAATTACATGAGTCGATCACGGGGCCGCACGTTGGAGCCGGCCGTTTCACGCTGAATGGCTTCGTCAGATGTTCAAACTGGGGTCTTGCAGGATTTCGTATCTAAACATAAACAACATTACAAACCATACAATTTTGGGCTTAAATACAAATAGTAAATTCATAAAAAATTCTTAATAAGGCTTGCATTCGTTAATCGATACGTTCAACATTCCGAGTCGAGATTGCTGGCTCCTCCCAGGAAGTCCAGAAAGGACGCTCAGGAGCCTCACACTCTAAAAGATTTTAATTGCGCACAGCTGCAAATAAGCCGCTACAGGTTTAAAGGTACAGTAACACAATACATATGTACAAAAATTATTACCATCAAGAAAAGCCAAATTAACTTTTAACACATGGTAAATAGTAAGTTATGCATGTAATCATTTGGTAAGTCTGCTGCCTGTAGTGTCCTGCCAAGCAGTAAGGAAATTACTACTTATTGTATGCTGTGCGTATAGTAAACCATTCCTTGGAAGGATACAGGGAATATCAATGTAGTACCTCTGTAGGTATATAGAATCCCTGTATCTATTGTTTTTTGGTTTTGTTAGCAAATAACATTTCTGGGAATATTTCTGCATCTCATTGCCTCTTTTTCTTTAGGAGTTTTGTTTTCACAATTATCCACAGAGTAAATTTTATCTGTTTAACCGAACAGCATTCCTGTTTTGTTTGTTTGGGTAAAGGTGAATGTATCATTAGAGTCCTTTACAATACAGCAACTGACACAGTGGCCTTTGGGGTGTGACACAAGGAAACAGTATCACTAGAGTATAGAGTTAAGAGTATCACTAGAGTATAGAGTTAAGGGCGAGGAGGGGGTTTTTAGTCACAGAATCCTTAATTTACCCCTCCCTCTTCTGCCTCCCCTTTATTCCCCCCACCTTTTTCTTTGCAAAATCCAAGCTTATTTCTGATTTATGTATTTCAAAGCTTGCACAGCTAAAAGGAGAGAGATTTTGAACAGTGGGGGGTTACCCTATTAAAATTCATCATGATTTTTTTTCCTTTTCTGAAAAAGAGTAAACAAGAATCAATTTCCCATAGTAAAGAAGTTGGCAGAGTTGCGAGTTCATCCAGAGCAGACACTGGTGGACTCTTAACAAAATGTTTGCCAAAGGACTGAAAAAAAAATCAAATTAGTCTTGCCTCTTTTTTGTCAGGGTGTGTAAAATGTATGAGGGGAAGTGTGTGTGTGTGTGTGTGTGGGCAGAAGAGGAGGGGATTACAAAGCTTTGCAATGCTAATGAGTCATGGTTAAAACTGGGAAGATGTACAGCTCCTATAATTATCTGACCAAATATATGTAATTGTCTGTAGTAAACTACAGAGAAACTGTTAGGTTACAGCAGCGATCTAATAGCCTAGGAAGGTCAGTCAGAAACCTAAAGTGACCTCTGCTGCCTGTATCCCACTGTGCCTGCTTGCTTGCTTTTTGATGGAGAGACAGTTTCTGAAGCACAACTCCACCCCCCCACAAAAAAAAAAAACCCTGACACAATAAATACGACTCTTTGCTCTCTGTCAGGAACATCTCAGGAGAGGGCGTTGAGTTTCCTCCAACCCAAGGGATTAAGGCAGCCTAGATCCTCCTTCCCTTTGAAGCATCTGATATTGATACCAGTGTTTTTCGTTAGTTTGTACTCTTAAAATGCATGTATCACACATGGCTCCATGAAGTCTATGCTCTGTAGAGAAGTATAGGCATGGGTGAATGGAAGCAAAAAAAAAAAAGGGGGGGGGGGAGAGAGCTTCTGCTCTGGGAAGGAACATTCAAGTATTATGTAATGGGTTAGATTTATTTTGAGGGTTGCTATTTAATACTTGGGATGTTTCCATCACGAATAGAGTTGCATTTTTGGGAGCCAGCATGAAGTTTCCTTGTAACCTCATGATTTGCATTTCTTAGGCGCTGATCATAAAATGTTTTCTTATAGAATGGACAACCAGATGCGGGCACAAAGAACATTTTCATCTTAACACCAGAGGTGCAATCTGTAGAGATATATCAGTGAGATCCATGAATGCAGTAGAGCTGTTTTCTTTTTTTCCAGAATACACATTTTGCTTATTCTCCCCTTCCTCTGCATGGCTTTTGAAATCAAGGGGTTAAGCAGGCTTTCTGGATCACAATTTGGCCTACTATTTACATGGAGTCCCTCCAGTTGGGCACTGACCAAGCCACATATCTTGTTAATCTTCTAAACAATATCTACCATACAGTGAGCATATCTGAAGGGTCTTGAATTGCTTCACAGTACCTAGAGAGAGAAGTATTCCTTGATTTGACAATATCTACAGATAGTGCTGAGAACAGCAGCAAAGATGTTATCTTTCGATTAGTTAGGGGATCAATTCTCATGTTGCAATGTGTTTCAGTGCTATGTGTTGTCAGCCATTACCTGTTCTTTCAAAATTGTATAAAATGTTTTTTAATTGAATAGTTTTTGCAAAGACTGACTGATTGACTGAACCAAAAGTCGTTTCTACATATGCTGTGTATTAACTTGAACCAAGTTAACGCCCCTTTCTATGGTTTTGGAGGAAGGTCTCGTACAATTGCATTTAAAGGGACAATTCAGTGCGGATGTTCATTTTCATGAGATTAAAAGTGAAACGTGTAACCACAAAGCTGGTTTATGTCATTCTCCTGTTGGAGCCAGCAGTAATGCCAAAAATTAGATATTCGATAGGTTTGTGAGAGAAACAGATGCAGAACGGATGCCATTCCCACAATTTTTCTCTCGCCTACTTTCTTATCTTTTAAGCTGGAAAGAACATTCCAGTTGAGGCATTTTAAAAATTAGAAAGCTATAATAATACTAAGAATAATAATAAAGCATAATTCAAGTTAATTTAAAAGTAATGTGGTTCTTGAGGGGTTTAAAAACCTGTAAATCAGGACTGTAACTGCAAATGAAACAAAGGAGTGCAGAAGAGACTGTTTCTGTATGAATATTCAGGATTTTTCAAGCTGGGTTAGATCAGCTGCAGTTTGGAGGGTTTTGAGATGTACAGAAAAGTAATAATGGCAGATGATAAAAGGAAGAATTCCTCCCAAATGCATGTGTATCAATCCAATAAAGCCGACAAAAGCAAAAAAGCATTTTAAAAAGTATTCTTTTTCCTTTTTTGTTTTGGAAGCGGTACATCCCTGTTTTCTCTCCCTCTTTCTCTCTTTTTTATTTCATTCTGCCAGCTGTCTGCTAAACAAATCTAGCCAGGTGGGGCTTACAACCCATGACTAAAAAACTCACTGGTGCAGCTGTCCAGCTTGCCCAGAGGAAGAATTCAAACAAATGGCAGGAATGAAAAAGATTGGATTTGTTTTCAAGAAAGTCGCTACTGTACCTTTTCTTGCTTCGTTTTTTGTTCTTAGTTAATTTGCTGCCTCCTAAGGTTTTCTACAGAACAATGAGAAACTCTCTTCCGGGATATTTTTCAGTACATCTTGGATTTTCTTAACATTTATGGCACATTAGATGTATTTACTTATTTATTTATTTTTAAAAAACATGGTTGTTTCAAGTGCTGCTAAATGTAAAAATAATCTGACATCTTCCTGAGAAATGGTAAATTGTGCTGTAGTTTAACTAGTTTTTTTTTTTTTTTTTTTAAAATAAATATATATATATATATATATATATATATATATATATATATATATATATATATATATCGGCTTGGCTTCGCAAACGAAGATTTAAGAAGGGTGCAATAGCCCACGTTTGCTGCAGGCTCGCTGGTGGCTGACAAGACCAATGTATATATATATATATAGAGAGAGAGCTTTTGAATATATAACTCGTGAAGGCTGAGGACTGGTATTGTCTGTGCAGAAGCTGGGGGACAGAACAGGCTTCTTTGCACTGCTTCATCAATCGACCTCGACTGTGATTTTCCAGTCAGCAAATGAGCACTCCATTTTCTGTATCTGTGTTGAGCAACACAGGAAGCTGTGCTGAAAATGGTTAAAATGCCATCTAATCCAACGTTCCGTCTGGAAGAAACGATTGACATGTTACTCACTAAGCTACCGTTCCCTTCTTTATGTGTTTTTGTGTGTATTCCTTGAGCCTTCAGTCCGTTTCCATGCCTCTACCTCATAAAATAATTTGGTGCCTCTACCTCATAAAATAACTCCCCAGAGCCCCAGATATCCATGGATTGATTCTTCATTATACCCTATGGGTCCTGGTCTCCATAGAGAATAATGGAGTGCCCAGAAGACATCCCCCCCCCGCTGTTTTCTGATAACCCTGAAGTGGGGGGAGGGCCTCCAAACTGGGGGATCCCCTGCCTCCAACTGGGGGTTGCCAACCCCAATCAAAGTGTTTATTTTAAACATATACAAGTTTCTGGTCCTCAGTGTGTCTGGTGAGATTGTATGTGTCTGTGTGTACACATATGAGAGAGGGAAAGAAAGAACCACAGGATTTCCAAGGCTAAGAACAGAATTTTCAGGGGCATTGCTCTTCATCTTCCCCCAACATACACAAGATAAAACAATGCAAGCTGTTGAATATGTATCTATTTAACTTTAATAATAATAATAACAACAACAACAACAACTTTTTATTTGTATCCCGCCCTCCCCGCAAGCAGGCTCAGGGCGGCTCACAACATGTGAATACAGTATACAATAAAACCATGTGCAATCAATTATAAATTCATATACAATTTCAATATAAAATCATCCTTAAAATCATTAAAATTACATTAAACTTAAGATTATGGTGCTATAATTAAGATCTTTCATAAAATCCAGTGATTAAAACATAAAACATAGAACATATCCAACAGGACTTTCTTGGCTCGGTTTATGTGAAGGCTATTTTAAAGAGGTGGGTCTTACAGGCCCTGCGGAATTGATCTAAGCATCGCAGGGCCCATACCTCCTCCGGGAGTTGGTTCCACAGTAGGGGGGCTGCTACAGAGAAGGCCCGATCCTGGGTGGACTTTAATCTGGCCTCCTTTGGCCCAGGGATATTCAGCTGGTTCTTTCCAGCTGACCTCAGCGCTCTCTGGGGTTCATGCGGGGAGAGACGGTCCCTCAAGTAGACAGGTCCTCGGCCATATAGGGCTTTAAAGGTAATAACCAGCACCTTGTAACGAACTCGGTATGCCACCGGCAGCCAGTGCAGTCCGCGTAGCCCCGGCTGTATGTGCTCCCATCTTGGGAGCCCCAACAGCAGCCTAGCCGCTGTGTTCTGCACAGTTCGGCACAGGGGCAGCCCCATGTAGAGGGCGTTACGGTAGTCCAGTCTCGAGGTGACCATAGCATGGATCACCGTTGCTAGGTCCTGGTGCCCAAGGAAGGGGGCCAGCTGCTTCGCCCGTCGAAGATGAAAAAACGCGGACTTGGCAGTGGCCGCTATCTGTGCCTCCATTGATAATGAAGGCTCCAAAAGAACCCCCAAGCTCCTGACTCTATGGGCCGCTTTTAAATTTTACTGAATACTATAAACCACCTTTATAGCTCAAGAAACTGTGGGCAATATTTGATTCACTATTTTGGATTAATATGTGTAATTCAGTATCCTGTACTTCTCTGCTTTTCTTCCCATCAATACCTCAACCTTATCTGTGTAATCATTATATTTATCTATTGAAAATATGTATATCTCAGTTCCCTTAGACTCAAGGCAGCCAGCAACACAACAGCAAATTGCAAGGACAGCAAAACATCAAAATCCAGCTGTTAATAAAATAAATTAAAATGCACAGATTAAAATGCACTACCAAATCTGCCCTAGCACCACGAAAGGTCTTTTGAAATTGGACTTTGGATGCCTTTGTAGCACAGCCAATGAAGGCACCCTCTGCACCCACTCTGGGAGGCCATTCCAGGGATGTGACCTACCATAGAGAAAGCCAGTGACCTAGCTGTTGCTGTAGTAATAAAATGTATGCCTAATTCAAGATGCGTACTAAGCGGCTCTCCCCCAGTATTGGGCCTCAGTGTTGCCTACAGCAGAGTGGTTCTCATTGGACTTGCTTTTACATAGCTCAGGCTAGCCTGATCTTGTCAGATCCCAGAAGTTGAGCAGAGTCAGCATTTGGATGGGAGATCACCAAGGAATTCCAGGGTCACTATGTAGAAACAGGTGATGGCAAACCACCTCTGAATATCTCTTGTCTTGAAAACCCTACAGGGTCACCATAAATTGGTTGCAGCTTGAGGGCCAGAAATAAAAAGACTGATGATGGACAATCTTTCCATTTGCAGAGAATCCAGAAGAAAAGGAACGTGTATGAAGATGCGATATCTTGAGAGGATCTCTCACTCTGGAAAAGCCCATTGGTACCTTAAAGACTAGCAGAATTTATTCCAACATCAGCTTTCATGAGAGTGCATCCGGGACCATTATTTATGCTTAGAATTACAAGCAAGAGATGGACAGGTGTGAGGAGATGCTACAAAAGGAAACAATAATTCAGAAACCTGATTGTGGTTCTTGCAAGAAAGGAACAGGCCCTGTGTAGGGTCCAAAGATCTTATTCTTTAGTCTCCAGGGATTTGACAGGGAGCCCAACCTGTCCTACAGAAAAGAAACTGCCAGTTGTACTGCCTTCTCTGAGCTGAATAAAGAGGAGGGCAGTAGCTCTGACCTAGCAGAGTGCTGTGAGAAGGAAGAGAAAGAGGCCACAATAGTAATGTACTGTTTATAGACTTATTAAATGAGGTTATGTATAATATAGTGAGTTCTATGCAATGATGAGGTGAGGTGGTAGTGAACATAGCTCTTTTATTGAGTACAACGTGGTATAGCGCTGCCTTAAAGGACTGAAGACTGGGCCTTCCAGGCCAATTATATATACACACAAAGTTCCCACGCTATGGTCTATGTGCCAGCTTAGAATGACCCCCCCCCTCTGTCGTTACCTCATACTTCATGGACCCCAACACCCGAGCAACCCTTGCCAGAATCCAAGCAGCACACACCCCAAAGTTCTTTGCCATAACCAGGTCCCCAGTATCTAACCCCCGGGGTGCCTGGACCACCTCTGGAACCTCCTGTAGGTCAAGGGCTCTGTCTGGATGCAACCGGTCTAGTAAGGTGGTTAACCGGCGGTCCATGAGGAGTTCGGTTGGGTTGTGGCCTGTGGCAGTGCAGGGGATAATGTGCTGGGATAATAAGAATTTTGCAAGGTGGGCCTCCCAATTCCCTTGGATGATGCGGCAGAGCGATTCTTTTGTCTTTTGCACCATCCTTTCAGCCTGGTCATTGGTGGCTGAGTGGAAGGGGGCTGACCTGATATGCATAATGAGGTTCCAGGTGCAGAAGTCTTGGAAATCCCTCAAAGTGAAGGCTGTTCCGTTATCTGAAACCAGTGTGTCCAGGAGGCCGTGTGTGGCAAACACCTGGCAGAGGCCGCTGATGGCAGCCCAGGAGGAGGTGGAAGCCACTGGGAGCACCTCCAGCCATTTTGAGTGTGAGTCCACAATTAAAAAGAATGTTTGTCCCTGGAAGTTGCCCTGCAAAGTCCAGGTGCAAGCAAGACCCGGGATTTTGTGTGGACTCCCAGCACTGCACTGGAGCCTGGGGAGGTGCCGGCCATGTCTCCTGAAAGGGGTGGCATCTGGCAACCCAAGACTCAATCGCATCGTCAATCCCAGGCCACCATACATAACTGCAAGTGAGTGCCTTCATGTGCAGGATCCCTGGGTGGGTTTTGTGCAGCGCCGTGAGGACTCGTTACCACAAATCTGGGGGCACCACTACCCTGCTTCCCCATAACAAACACCCATTACAAACAGATAGTTCGTCCCTGTGAGACGCAAATGCAGCAAACTCTGGACCCACCCAACCCGTAGGCCATCCCTTCCACACCCAGTTCAAAAGTTAGGAGAGTATTTTGTCCTTAGCCAAACAGCATGCAATGTCCTTAGCATGAACTGGGCAGTCCGGAAGTGACTCCAGAAGCAGGATCTGGTGCGCTGGGGCAGGATCCAGATCGTCTGATGGCAGCGGCAGGCAGCTGAGGGCATCCGCATGGCCCATGGCTTTCCCCAGCTGGTACTGAAGGCTGTACTGGTACCCAGCCAAGAAAATGGACCACCACAGTACCCTGGGCGACAACTATTGGGACGTTTGTCAGTTGGGGGCAAAGAGGCCGAGTAAAGGCTGATGGTCCACTAGGATGGTGAGGCGCTGGCCGTATGGGTAATCGTGGAATTTTTAAACTCTTGCCACAATAGCCAGGCCCTCCTTATCGATTTGCACGCAGTTGCACTCCAGTTTCTGCAATGTCCTAGGCTACGGAGAGCAAGTTTGGTGTAGTGGTTAAGTGTGCGGACTTATATTGGATTTATATCCCGCCCTCCACTTCGAAGAGTCTCAGAGCGGCTCACAATCTCCTTTACCTTCCTCCCCCACAACAGATACCTTGTGAGGTAGGTGGGGCTGGAGAGGGCTCTCACAGCAGCTGCCCTTTCAAGGACAACCTCTGCCAGAGCTATGGCTGACCCAAGGCCATGCTAGCAGGTGCAAGTGGAGGAGTGGGGAATCAAACCCGGTTCTCCCAGATAAGAGTCTGCACACTTAACCACTACACCAAACTGCTGCTCCAGCCTTGAGTTACATGCTGATTTGTTAGCATCAGCTGAGCCAAAAAAAAAAAAAAAGTCTTGAAAGAGCAGGATGCTGAGGAGATTCAGTCAGATTCTTGCCTCAGCTGAGAAGAGAAATGTACTGAGGCCATCTTAGAATAGCCCTGACAGGAAAAAGGGTTTAGTGCTGACAGAGTCAAATTTCTACCTTGATTGAATGCAGTCTGAATTCAGCATTCGCTGAGAACAGTTTCAACACAGACAGAGAACTGGGGGAAAGTTTGGCAAGGAAGTTTGGGTGTTAGAGAAGACTCTTATTCAGGTCAAAAAAAGGGGGATAGAACTTCTAGGGAGAGAAGAAGATTCCTTGTCCAGTCAAACAGGGAGCGTTATCTCTGAGGAGTACAGAATCCCCTGGTCTGGTGTGAACAGAAACTTCTTGTAGAGACCTTAAAAGTCACTGAAATACTCAAGAAGAGTATTGCTGTTCCAAGAGAAGGGTTTTGTGTACTGGGAAAAGGGTACCAACCTTCTGGGCACTAAAAGAGTCAGCAGTTACTAAAAAGATACAAGTGTTTGGGAAATCACTGGAACAAAAGCCTCTCACTGTAAAAATTTAAGTAACTGTGAATAGATTAAGAACCTCTTATTAGTGTGATATATAAGATCAAAAGTCTGTGCTTGTACTAGTTTTACCTCAGTAATTGCAACCCCTGATTTCACCTGACCTTTCCCTTTAATGTGCCATTTCCAAGAGTTCATTAAATTGCAATCCTCGCCCTTCCCTCAGGTTCCTGGGTTGAGCAAATAGCCAAAATATATCTTACTGACAGGGTGGGACAGCCAAAGTTTCTTCAGGGGAGAAGAAAACATGTTACAGGGCTGCTCAGTCATTGGGTGGGATCAGATAACCTGGTTGCCATGGCAGCCTCTTGGCTTTAAAAAGGTTGATCCAGGTTGAGGTGCACTGTAGGGATCAGATGGCACCCACCTGGTGGCTGAGACAGGCACAGGTCTAACATGCGCAGGATGGAGTGTTCACACGACTCCTAAATGTACATAGCATGCCCAGCCCAGTCACACAGACAGAAATGTGCCATGGGGGCATAGCAAGGACTATGTAATCGGGAAGTTCCTGGTAGCTATTCATGCATATGGAAATCATCCTATGACAAGATAGGGATGAGTGGGCTGTGGCGAACAGATGTGTGCATGTGATTGCTCACATTAAATGGTGGGGTGGGGGTGGCTATGGTGGGCCAAAAAGCCCGTCTGATCACAACAAGTAAAGGGACAGAGAAATTGAGGAAAAATCTAACCCCTGCAGATGGGAAGCAGAATTCTGTCATAACATGCATGGGAATGTCCTTTATGGAATTTCCTCAGCATGAACTATGTGTTGAAGACACTCCCACAACTGATTCTTACCATTTCAGTGACACATAGTTGTGCAGGTGTAACAAGGTAGACACATTATCTTTGCACACCCACTCATTTGAATCAGGGACACACAAATCCAAATCCTCACCTTGCCATTAAGCTTTCTGGGTGACCCTTGAGCCAGACATACTTACTCAGCTAAACCTACCTCATAGGGTTGTTGTGAAGATAAAATGGTGAAAGGAGCATGAAATATGCCACCAAGTGTTCCTTCAATGAAAGGCAGGATAAAAATGTACTAGGAAGATGGGTCATTTCTCAGTTCATTTCTCAGAGGGTTATGATAGCATCACCTTCAGCATCCTGGTCCCTTCATTCTCACTATAAGCAAGTCATGAACTCACAGTTTTCAGATTTTCTGCAAACCTGGGGGGTTTTTTTAGGTTTGTAGAAAGATCTGCCTTGTTTGTTTATGGCTCCAGTCTCTGGGTTTAAGTATTCAAAGACTGGGCCACATTGAGAATTAGATATATTAACAAGTGGGAACCTGCAAGAAACTTGCAGGAGCGGCCATCCCATTCCCCCAGCTTTGCCTCCTCCCCTCTTCTTTCATTCTCTATATTTTCTCCTCTCTCACCCTTCTCTTACATTTTGTCTCTCTCTCACCCCATGCCTACTGTAACTCCTCATCCTTTCTCTCTTTCTGCCTCCCTCACTCCAAAGTCACCAGTCAGCCCTCACTTGAAGACTGGCAACAATGGTATCTCAGGAGGGAATGGCTGCTTGGTTGCTGCTGAACAGTAGCAAGCAGCCAAGCATAGGGTAGCCAACCTCAAGGTGGAGCCAGAAGATCTCCTGGTATCACAACTGAACTCCAGACAATAGATCTCTCTCCCCCTGGAGAAAAATAACTGTTTTGGAGGGTAGACTCTATGGTATTATATACAGCTGAGGCCTCTCCCCTTGCCAAACTCTGGCTTCTGTAGACTCCACCACAAAATCTCCAGGAATTTCCCACCAACCTTTAACTGGCAGCCCTAGTCAGGATTGAGCCCAGTGTGTTCTCCCTCAAAGGCAAAATAGGCCTGGAAAGGGCCTCTTCCCCCTGGCTTTTACTGACAGAACCAAGGTTGGTTGCCCAACAACAGCCACTGCCTATCAGTTCCTTAGTGGCCCAATCCTCATTTGTCCTGGGGCCTGTAGTGGGCAGGGGCGAGAAGCGGAGTCAGCCAATGCCATGCAAGTGCACTTGAGTGATGTTTGACGGGTCAATGGTTGATGCATCGCACACCACAGCCAATGAGAGAGCCAGATTGGGTCAATTTCATAGGACTTTTTTTTATAAATATTTATAAAGGTGGGTGTCATCTATATGTTGGTGACAACTTGCGCCAAATCTCCAGACAGTATTTCTGAGCAGTTTTGATGTAGCCCTTAAACAGCATAAAATACAAGATAGACACTACCGCATGAATGGGATGGGACCAAACTTTAGTGCTCCCCCCATTGCCAACTTCTGGATTAAGTAAACCAAGTACAAGTGGACCATTGAAGCGTGATGCCTCCCACTCCCAACCCAGTCAGTATCGCTGGAAGAATGCCGATAGCGGATGGTCTCGAAAGGATTGTTCCTTTAGTGAACATCTCAGTGAAATAATTATTGGTTATTCTGACACAATCCTTTTTTTTTCAAAGTACTTCAGTATATTTTAGAAATTACTTTCTGGCTCATCTTCCACACAAGTCTCTAAAAAAAGCCATTATTATTTCACAGTCCTGTCCCTGAAACTCCATGGAAGATAAGCAGCAGCAGTGGGCAGATATGAAGCATCGACATCCACTCCTCTGGGCTTTAAAATGATAATTGGCAGAATACACCAAGGATACCATATAGCGTATAGTTTTGGTATGAACACTGACTATTGTGAGAACAAAGACGGCTGGTCTTTTCACAAAGTCTGAACTCTGAACTTGTGGATTTGGGTGAAGAGGGGAAATTCTCTTAACCGAGTTTAGAGAACTTAAATTTAACACACTGGGTAAGATCCCTAATGTTCAAAATGTCAGTAAATGTGTTGCTGATGGAATCTGCTCATCCTTATGAATAAAGTTTCTGCCATCTGTATTCTGTTAAGTCTATTGTTAAAATGTCTAGAACTCATAATCTTGTTTTGCTCTCTCTCCTGGTCTTTAAACAGTGATAATTTATTCCTAAAATTCATCCTATCCAATCACCAACTGATATAACATTTCCAAGCTAAAACAGGTAATTGTTTTCTGCAGTCTTCCTGTATATCTAGATATGCACAATGCTCTCTTCTGCTGAGGACAAATTGCTACAAGCATGTAACAGCTGTGTGAGGGCAACAGGTCTTTCTGTTCCCTTCCTGCAGATGTAATTCAAGATGCTGCGATAACCTTTCCAGCCGGGAGTAGTTTGTGCTGCTATCAAACAGACTCTCTCTCATTTTCTACTCCAGCAGGTGAGATTAACAGGAAGACTTTTGCTGCTGGGGAATGGGATTGAAGTCTACTTGCATGGATTCATTATGAGAAGGTGGAATATGTTTTCTTTCTGAGCTGTCAGCCAAACGTTGTTAAGAACATAAGAGTAGCCATGTTGGATCAGGCCAATGGCCCATCCAGTCCAACACTCTGTATCACACAGTGGCCAAAAATTTATACACACACACACACACATATACACACACACTGTGGCTAATAGCCACTGATGGACCTCTGCTCCATATTTTTATCTAACCCCCTCTTGAAGCTGGCTATGCTTGTAGTCACTACCACAGTGGCAGTGAATTCCACATGTTAATCACCCTTTGGGGGAAGAAGTACCTCCTTTTATCCGTTCTAACCCGACTGCTCAGCAATTTCATAGAATGCCCACGAGTTCTTGTATTGTGAGAAAGGGAGAAAAGTACTTCTTTCTCTACCTTCTCCATTCATGTGTGTGTGTGTGTGTGTGTGTGTGTGTGTGTGTATTTGAAATGCATCACAGAGAGTAGGCTGGATTTAGATAATTTTTGTGTCTAATCAATGTGGTAGAATGGTTACAGTGAAGGACTGGATGTGGGAGACCCAGAGTCCAATCCCCCCTCTGCTATGGAAGTTGGCTGGGTGATGTTGAGCCAGTCATTCTCTTTTCAGTGTAATCTACTTCACAAGGTTGTTTTGAGGATAAAATGGAGGGGCAATGATGTTGCAAGCCACTGTGGTTCCCATTGGAGGGAGAAGGATATATTTAAATAATTAACCCCTTCCATATATTATTAATAGCTAACAAAGAAGAAGCAAACCCTACGTTTACACAGCAGTAGAATAAAAAACCCAGAAGAAAAATCTGAATTACCCCCCCCCCCCCAAACACACTGTTTTGAGGAATGAAGAAAGTAAAATCAATACACATTAGGAGGAAATAGGAACACATTGCCATTCTCTACCTCCAAGCTGTAGAAGTTAATTTAAGCTCCACCTCCTTACCTGTGCTTGTTCATGTGCATAGCTCTTATATGCATATAAAAACAGATATACCACTCATCTTGTGCAATCAGGATCCCCCTCTGGGTGGTGTATGGCATTATACCACACTATACCAATGAAGTTTCTCCCCTCCCCAATTCCCTCCCTCCCAAGTCTCCACCCCCCCAAATCTCCAGGAATCTCCCATCCTAGAGCTGGCAACCTTAGCACATATCCTTCTTGCCTTTATCCTCTCACTGACCCAGTTCTTGCAAGGCCTCAACTGGTAACCTTCTCAGGGCCATAGCCTGGATTTCAAATTTGGTAGGGCCAATAGCCGTGGTTTTTGTTTGGGGGGTGGGCAGGGAGTGTGGGTCAATGAGCCAAAACCTGGGGCCAGGGAGTGTGGGTTAATGCACAAAAACTTCTGAGACAGGGCCGGCAGCCTCTTCCCTCCTCTCCTCTTGACCCCCATGCACGTGCCTGGTGCCAGATGAAGCCTGTGCGTGTGAAGAGAGTGGCCGAGCTGAGACTTCATTGTGCACACAGGCATGAGAGGTTGGTGGGGGCTCTCGCTCCCTTCAGTTACACAGAGCTGGGCCAAAGCAGGCAGCTCCAGGGGTCCCATGAATGCTGGCAGCCTCTTCGCCTGTCCCCTCCCATCCCCCACATGCCTGCCTGCTTGGTGCTGGATGGTGCCTGTGCATGCAAAGAGAGTGGCCAAGCTGAGCCTTTAGTGTTCACAGGGCTTTTTTTCAGTTTAAAACTATTATACTGTAATATATTGTAACAGCACATTATACTTTGCTATTAAAAATTGATACACATACATTACATTTTCTCCATCCCTCCCCCTTTTGGTGACCCCGGCAGTGTATTTTATTTAAAATGTTAAAAAGGTAATAAATTTTATCTATTAAAGAATCTTCATTAAAAAAAAACATCCAAAAGAAGAAAAACATAGATTATAGTTATAATCCATCTTCATAGTAGCCCTATAGTCCTTAACAAAGAAACGAAAAGGATATTGTCCAATAATCTCGCTTTTTTACTATAATCCATATAAAGTTTCTTTAGAGATTAATCATTGTCAAAAATCGCCAAATATCCTTTAACGTTCCATTGTTTTTCCACGTACTGTTGAAACTTTCCCCACTCATTTTTTAATTTCTCTAAGTCTTGTTCTTTTAAGATTCTTGTAAATTTGTCCATTTCACTCCAATGCATAACTTTCAAAATCCATTCCCACCTATCTGGTATTTTATCTTGTTTCCACATCTGCACATATAATGTCCATGCAGCTGAAAGCATATACCAAATTATCGTTCTAGTGCTAGTAACTTTCTATTTAGTAATGTCATCCATTCATTAATCCACACCAGGCATACTGCATCATGATATAGCTTTAAATTAGGCAGTTGAAATCCGCCCCTTTCTTTCGCATCTGTCAGGATTTTCATTTTAATTCTTGGTTTTTTCCCGGCCCATACGAATTCGGAAAGTTTCCTTTGCCAGAGTTTCTCATAATTATTTTTATACAAATCAATATTTTTTGTTGTTATTTCCACACCTAAGTATTTTACTTTGGAGGTAATTTTACATTTTGTTAACCTCTGTAGTTCTTCCTGTTTACTCTTTGACATATTTTTGCACAAAATTTTCGATTTTTCTTTGTTTATATAAAAGCCTGCCAATTCTCCATATTCTTGTATCTTACGAAGCAACAATGGTGTTACATGAGTGGGATTTTCATT
Source organism: Heteronotia binoei (assembly GCF_032191835.1). Lineage (NCBI taxonomy): Eukaryota > Metazoa > Chordata > Lepidosauria > Squamata > Gekkonidae > Heteronotia > Heteronotia binoei. Next base: position 9,993,087 of record NC_083238.1, on the reverse strand, counting down.
TATAAACATTACATCATCTGCAAATGCTCTGTACTTATAAGAAAAGCCTTTCACTTTCAATCCCTCTATCTCTTTATCTTCTTGAATTTGCATTAGTAAAACCTCTAAAGTCATTATAAATATCAGTGGTGATAGAGGGCAATCTTGTCTTGTTCCTTTACTTATTATCATTTTTTCCATTAAATCTGCATTGATACAGAGCCTTGCTGATTGTTCAATATATATCGCCTTTACCATTCTTATAAAATCTCCCAATCTCAGTTTCTCCATCACTGCAAACATAAAGTCCCAATGCACATTATCAAATGCTTTCTCTGCGTCTGCAAAAAATAATGCTACTTCTTTTTCAGGATGTTTCTCATAGTATTCAATGATGTCTATAACTGTTCTAATATCTCTAATTTGTCTCTTGGGAAGAAATCCTGCTTGTTCTTCTTTAATAAAACTGTTCAAATGCTGTTTAAGGCGTTCTGCTAGGATTCTTGCATATATTTTATAGTCATTGTTAAGTAATGAAATTGGTCTATAGTTTTTCACATTAGTAGCATCTCTGTCTTCTTTTGGTATCAATGAAATTACTGCTTCTTTCCATGTGTTAGGAATTTTTCCGTCTGTTCTTATAATGTTCATCAATTTCTGAAGTTTTGGTAATAGCGCCTCCGCGAGAACTTTATAAAATTTTGCCGTAAAGCCATCTGGACTGGGTGCTTTTCCTTACTTCATTGAATTAACCACCTCCTCTATTTCTCCTCTCCCAATTGGTTTATTCAACACCTTCTCCATGTTTTCTGTTAAGGAATTTACCTTAATTTTCTGTAGATACGCATCATTTTTTTTTCTATCCATGCTTTGACTTTTGAATAGCTTGGCGTAGTATTTATAAAATTCCCTTTTAATTCCTTCATGATCAACAATGTCTTTTCCTCCCGACACAATTTTGTTAATTACTTTATTCTCCCTTCTTTTTTTCATTTGCCAAGCAAGATATTTTCCAGGTTTATTCGCTCTTTCAAAAGATTTCTGTTGGAGTCTTTTTAGTGGTGTCTCTGGAAAAGTAGATCACCAACAGTTGTTCATCCAGTGGAACCAAATCTAGGCACCTGTTACTGGGCCATGCCTGGCAACCAGTGGAAATCCAGGGGGTCAGGGACATGGGGTGCACCATCGGTGATGGTATGGCATCAGTTCCAGGGAAAACCAAAAGTTAGGGTTGCCAGCCTCCAGGTGGGGTCTGGAGATTTCCTGCTTTTACAGCTGATTTCCAGCTGGCAGAGATCAGCTTCCCTGGAGAAAATGGCTGCTCTGAAGGGTGGACTCTTTGGCATTGTACCGCGCTGAGGGCCCTCCGCTCCCCAAATCCCACCCTCTCCCAGATCCACCCCCAAAGTCTCCAGATATTTTCCAACACAAACCTGGCAACCCTACCAAAAGTAATGTCAACCCTTTCTAGAATTGCTGGAAATTCTATGGTAAACTTGTAGAGTTTCTAGCAATTTCTAGCAAGAACTGACATTACTTCTGAGTTCTCCCCAGAAGTGTCTTCTACCATTGTCTGTTGGCCTGTGGGAGGTGACTCACCATAGCAGGAGACCTGTCAACCCTAATATCGACTGCCCCACATTGTAGGCAGAGTGTAGTGCAGCCTCTCCTCTCCAGCTTATTTGTGTCCACGCGATATAACTAAGGCCCTGTTCATGAAGGAGAATGAGACTATACAATGTAGAGGTGCTAAAATCTACTGTATCACCTCAGATTTTGGGTAGGTGATTTCAGCTTTTCAACCTTTCCATAGTATGGTCAATGCAAATAGAAAACAAGCTTTTTGCTGTGCTGGTTTTCCATTTGTAGGGAATTAGGGGCACATCCCAAAATGTGATCTTCTCTATGACCCTCCCCTTACTTTCTAAAGCAGTGCAGGCCTTTCTACTACCTTGGGGTTGTGCCACTTCATTTCCCTACTTATGTGAACCAGGTCTAAGAGGTTTTTACCCCCTGTTAAAATACTATCCAATGTAAATACTACAACTCAGCCCAGACTTTACAATCTTTTGCATTTTAAAACAGCTCATTATACACCAGCTCCATCAATCCTTTGGAACTGAGAACAAGGTCTGATTAGATCTGAAAAGTTTCTGAACTGCCTTCTGGGCTGCCTACATCTTTCAGGTTCAGAACTCTCTCTTTTTAAAAAAAAATCTGCAAACATTTTTCAGATTCCTTTCCCCCCTCATCCTTGGCTGTAATTTTGTTTTTTGTGGATTCTTATAATTATCTTACCAGCATGGATAACACATATTTCCCACTTTACAACTGTGGTAAATATAAATGCAGAAATTATACAGTTCCCTGAATAAAGGAGCAAACAGGAAAAAAAAACAAACCCATCCTAGCAGGTCTTGAACTTGCCAGTAATCACTCCTACATGTTGTCTATTATAGCCTGGCGTACAAACAGTACATTTCCACATCACACAGGTGGAAGTGTGAAGCTGAGGCTCATTTAACAGTGTGAAGTTTCCCAATGTATCACAATTACAGAAACACCTGTGCTTCATAACTTTCTGCTGATCCACTGTGAAAACTCACAGCGCTTTTATTAACATAACCATCAATATGCTTTGTTTCCTACAGAACCCATAGTGCACACGGCTTCCGCAACACCCCACCCCCCTTTTACTTTTATAACTAAAGTTTAACTTCATCTAGTCCATGTGACAGGTGTTCCAGTACAGTCCGTGATTTACTGGCAGCAAGCGAGGAAGAAGGCATTCTTTTTTTAAAAATGAAGAGTTTTTTTCTGTAAGGCTCCTGTTGTGCAACTTTGAGCAAATTGCCCCAGGCCAAAGGACTCTGAGGGTAGTAAAGTTTGGTCCTCTGAGGGTAGTAAAGTCCAGAAAAGGGCAACTAGAATGATTAAAGGGCTGGAACTCTTTCCCTATGAAGAAAGGTTGAAACGCTTGGGACTCTTTAGCTTGGAGAAACGTTGACTGCGGGGTGACATGATAGAGGTTGACAAGATAATGCCTGGGATGGAGAAAGCAGAGAAAGAAGTACTTTTCTCCCTTTCTCACAATACAAGAACTCGTGGGCATTCGATGAAATTGCTGAGCAGACAGGTTAAAACGGATAAAAGGAAGTACTTCTTCACCCAAAGGGTGATTAACATGTGGAATTCACTGCCACAGGAGGTGGTGGCGGCCACAAGCATGGCCACCTTCAAGAGGGGTTTAGATAAAAATATGGAGGAGAGGTCCATCAGTGGCTATTAGCCACAGTGTGTGTGTGTAATTTTTTTGGCCACTGTGTGATACAGAGTGTTGGACTGGATGGCCATTGGCCTGATCCAACATGGCTTCTCTTATGTTCTTATGTTCTCTTATGTTCTTATGTCCTCTATGTGTGGGTGTCCATTAGTTAGAGTGTTGTGCAAAGCTCTATCAGCAGCTACTAGCCAGAATGACTGAAGGAACCTCCACAACCACCAAAAATAAAACTCTGAATACTGACACTAGGAGGGGAAGGCCTTATGCCCTGATATTTGTCCCTCCAGGGCACCTAGTAGGCCCCTGTGTTTAACAGGATGCTGAACTATAGGGACCACTACTCTAATCTAGCAGAGTCCTTCTCATATTCTTGGTGTCGGGCTAGGACCAGGGAGCAACTCACCATTCTGCTGTGAAGCTCACTACATGACCTTGGGCCAGCCATTCTTTCTCAATTATGTTACAGAGTTGTTGTGAGGAAGTACATTATATCCCATTCTTGAAGGAAGGGTGGAATAAAAATGTAATGATGCAATAGACAGTGTCTGCACTGAGTTCTTAGCTCCAAAAGAAAGGAGTAGGGCCAGGGAAAAACATTCTATACTCTGAGCATTTATGAGTATTGATTAGGGGTGTGGACTAGATCTGCGGGATCTAAGTTCCAATTTCCACTCTGCCATGGAAGATGTCCTTGAGCCAGTAATTCACTTTCAGCCTAACCTTCCTCTTAGCATTGTTGTTGTGAGGATAACATGGAGGAAAGGAGAATGAAGTTGTAAGCCACGCTGGGTCCCCATTGGAGAGAAAGGCAGGACATAAATATCTCAATAAATTATAAATTTGAACCAACTGTGTAAAGTAAGGGCATAAAACCTTTTCCTTCAAAAGATTTATATTTTTAAGAGAGCAGATTTCCTGTGCTATTGGCATAACAGTTATGAGATATATGAAAGTAAGTAGAAAATAATTCCCAAAATGAATCCAATCCTTTTCTGAATTCCCTTGGCCCTTCTAACTAACATTTGAAATGGTACCCCTAGGTAGGGTTCTCTCTGGGAATATGTGTGAAGTGGATATCTGCTTCAGGAGGAGACTAACTTTACACAAACGAGATTGCCAATACAGGAGGGATTCCTTCACAAAAGCAGGCTTTCACAGTAGCTGTTGGGGTAATTCATGTGCAAAAACCATCTCTGGATCCAAATATTTTTGGATCAGTATCACTACTTTCTTAGAAATCCAGCATGAGCGTCTGTATTCATTTTTGACTACCTAACTGGGAACTAACATGCAAGCAATTTTAACAAGGTGGTTGATGTAGAGAAGCACTTTACATACTCTTCATATTCACTGGGACTGGAACTGCTTTGACAAGTCTAACGTTGCCAACTTTGGGTTCAGAAATACCTGGTAGAGATGAAGGTGGAACCTGGGAGAGCGGAGTTTATGAAGGAGAAGAATCTTGCCAGGGTAGAATGCCAACAAAACACATGGCACCACAGTCTCTAAGCTAGACAAAAACAATGATAAAGATAAAGGCAAGCATCAGTCATTTCCGACTCTGGGGTAACACAGGGGTCCTCAAACTTTTTAAATAGGGGGCCAGTTCACTGTCCCTCAGACTGTTGGAGGGCCGGACTGCCGTTACTGTACAAGGCCGTGGGCCGTCAGTTCTCCGTCTTCTGCATCTCTCTCCCTTCCCCACACCACACACCCTGGCCTGGGAACTCACCTCACCTCGGTATCACCTCACACTCTGTCTCCGCCGCCTCAGCCCAGTGCCGGAAGTGTGCGTTGCTAACGCAAGTTTGGGTCGAACGTCACTTCCGGTCTGATTTTGCCATAACCCGGCGGGCCGCATAAACGTCCTCAGCGGGCCGCATCTGGCCCGCGGGCCGTAGGTTGAGGACCCCTGGGGTAACATCACATCACGATGTTTTCATGGTAGACTTTTTATGGGGTGGTTTGCCATTGCTTTCCCCAGTCATCTATCTACACTTTCCCCCCAGCAAGCTTGGTACTTATTTTACCAACAATGATAAGACCATACAATTCACAACAAACATGGTCTTATTGTTTTTGCTTACAGTATAATGCCATGCAGTCCATCTTCCAAAGCAGCCATTTTCTCCAGAAGTGGAATAAATGTTTTAAATAAATATAAAGTGATGAATATAGTCCAGAGATCAGTTGTAATTTTGAGAGATCTCTAGCCCTACTTGGTGGCTGGCAGCCCTTAACTATGCAGTTAAACTAGATTAACTTCAGAGGATTGAACATATGAAGCTGCCTTCTACTGAATCAGACCCTTGGTCCATCAAAGTCAGTATTGTCTACTCAGACTGGCAGCGGCTCTCCAGGGTCTCCAGCTGAGGTTTTCACGCCTCTTTGCCTGGACCCTTTTTTGGAGATGCCAGGGATTGAACCTGGGATCTTCTGCTTCCCAAGCAGATGCTCTACCACTGAGTCACAGCCCCATTCACGGCTCTCCAGGGTCTCAAGCTGAGGTTTTTCACACCTATTTAACTGGACCCTTTTTTGGAGATGCTGGGGATTGAACCTGGGACCTTCTGCTTCCCAAGCAGATGCTCTACCACTGAGCCACCATCCCTCCCTGTAATTTTCCTGGAATTACAGCTGCTCTCCAGAGGACAGGTATCTGTTTCCCTGGAGAAAATTACTGCTTTGTAAGGCATTCTGCCACAGTGAGACCCCTCACCAAACCCCACCACCCCCAGGCACTATCTCCAGGATCTCCCATAATTATACACCCTGGAGTTGGCAACCCTAGGCCATTTATGGGGATTTTAAGATATTGTTTATTATGTGCTTTCTTTAATAAACTATTTATTGTTTAAGATACAAAACTGAGTTCTCAGCACTCCAAGGGTCACAGAAGTCTTAGTAGCTATTTGGCCAATGATGCAAATTCTATGTGGAATCAAGCAAGGAGTCTGGAAGGGATGTGTGAAAGATATCTGATATTTCCATACTAAAACAGAGGCAGTCTGTTGAGATTGCAGATTGCTAAAAAGTGCGGTGTGTGGGGTGGGGGAGAAGCCAACGTTATAATAATTTCTCTATGAAGAAGAGATTATCATTGTTTTCCTGTGAGAACAGTGCAAACAAGCTGAAACATCTCTGTGTTTATAAAAATAGGAATATTCAGGGCAAAGCTCTGCCTAGGTGTAATCAAAGAATACTAAATTTTTTTGTGTGTCTTTGGGCCAAGTTCCTTGAGACAAGATTCAGCAGTGCTGAATCACAGCGGAATACAATATTGTTACCCACACTGGATACAGAGAAGGAGAAATTAGCGTGCTTTTTTTTTAAGGTTCCAGAAAGGAATAATTCAGGACCTTGTCAGTGTGTGTATACCAGAGTGGATCTGAGTGGGGATACCCAAAAATAAAATGAAGAAGAAAGTGAGAGGTGAATCAAATAATTTCATTGTATACAAAATAAAATACATAAATATTTAAAGAACCTACACTAAGCACCTGAAGACTAATCTATAAGCAGTCACACACACAAACACACACACCAACTAGAGGACATACTTATAAAAGGTAAAATGGAGGAAATTGGGAAGTTTTAGGGAAAGAATTGAGGTCTAGAGTGGTACAGAGGCAAACACAGCTGGGGCATAAAAGGCAAAGCCAGGAGCTGGCTAAGAAAGGAGAAAAAGCCTGCACAATACAGCAGGGATTCTCAGCAGGAAACCACAGTTCTGACCAGCAGAGATCTGGACTAGGAATCTGAGAAACCATTTGCTATTGTTACCAAAATGGTCTAATAACTAATTGGTTGGGGAAATTAGCTTAGCAAGAGGTGGATCATCGCTTTTGTATACCAGAATCCTTCCCTCAGAGCACTCTCAAATAAACCAGGCTGCCAACCAGTAGTGTTTTTATTGAAATTATTATTAATATAATAATAATAATAATAATAATAATAATAATAATAATAATAATAATAATAATAATAATAATAATAATAATAATAATAATAATAATATATAATACACACAGTGTATGTGTGTATATAAAATTTTTTGCCACTGTGTGACACAGAGTGTTGGACTTGATGGGCCGTTGGCCTGATCCAACATGGCTTCTCTTATGTTCTTAATATCTATATGGACTGATATTAATATGAAGGGTGTTTAGGCTTATTTCCTCTATAGCTGCCCACTACCCAATTGCAGGAGAGAGCTCACTGCTAACACTATATCACAGGGGTCTTTTATGGGCAGAAGATTCCCAGGGTATGAGGGATTTGGGCCATCCAGTCTTTGGATTGGGTCAAGATAAGAAGTTTGAATCTCATTGACTGATGTAGATGCTGTCAAACTTTGATGGGAAAAATACCCTGATTAGCCTGTTTTGAGCCAAATCTGCACGGATACAAAAAGCCTAGGTGAGGCAATATATCTAACATACTTTAATCCTGTTGAAGCGAGCCAGATCTGCATTGACACAAAGGTTTGGGTGAGTCAAGATATCTTCGGAAACAGGATGGAGCATAAATTAATGACTTGAGTGCCCTTCTTGATTGAGTAAAAAAAGAGGAAAAAAGGAGTCAAGAATTGGTTAATGTGACTTCCGGAGTTGGAGCATGGAGAATTGAGGGACTTCTTAAATGAGGAGCGGACCGGAGACTCTGTTCTGGGCAGAGAAGGTGAACCCAATGCCTGCTGCCTACTGTTCTCAGTGAGGGAAAAGGCCAAGACATGCATAGGGGAATTCTGAGGGGATTTACTTTGGCTGATGAGGAATCCCAGTGGGGTTCCTTTTAGGCTTTGAAGAGTCCCCGGTGAAGAATCGCATTCCATCGTCTACAGAGGATTCCATGGTCATTAAATTGACTTAAATTCATCATGGTTCAAGCTTTCTTTGGACTATTCTAATATCTAAACATCTGTCTCTGGAAAGAATGGTGTTAAGGAGGATATATTGGGTTGCAAGGTAAGAAGATATTTATCTATCACTCCGGGACTAAAATCAATCTTATTTGAGATAAAGATCAAGATTAGGACTTAACTACAATATTCTAAAGAATATTGTAAAGAAGAGAAGGGGGTAGTTTCGGGACTTTTTGGAATTTAAGAAGCAAAGTTAAAAGATGAAAAACAATTATTGTTTGGCATACTCGCGGTTTCTGCAAAAAAACCCCATTGTCACTGAGTTGCTGAACTGGAAGATGTCACAGGAAGTGGCATCATAAAGCTATCACGAGATCTCTCAACCATTGAGAACGTGAGTTCGTGGCAATAAAAGCAGGAAGGAGCCATTGGAAGAAGGGAATTTTTAAACCTCCTGGCCTTCTCTAGGTTTTTAAAACCATAGAAAAATTGTGGCAGCCATTAAAGGAAGGTCAAAAAACTTAAAAGTTTTCGAAAAAAAGAACAGGACTGCAAAAATCAGTGGAGCCGGCAGATATTACAATTATAGAGTGAAACATTTTGGATTATATAACTGGAACTAATTTTGGTGGTATTTTGGAGAAAAAGGAAAAAAATTAAAAGGGTTAAAAAAATCGCAGATGCCATTTAGTGCATTTTAAAAACTTTAAAAATTAATATCTTGAGTTAGGAAGCCCTGAGAACAGCGATTTTGGGCTCATTGAAAAGGGCATCTTCTAATTTACAAGACCCTGTGGTTTAATTCTAATTTGGAGAGATCAACTTAAGAGCCTATTTTTGCAATGGAAAGACAGTGATATCTGAACACAAGCCGGGACCGAAATTGACGCGTGCAAGGACCAGCTCACTGGAGGAAGGGAAAATGTCTAAAATACAAGATCAACTGGATGCCATGGAGGCAAGACTGGTTAAAGTGATGAAAGACTTAATAACTGATAATAAGAAGCAATTAATTAATTTTTTTAAAAAAAGATATAGAATCAAGAGCAGAAGTGGTGAAGACAGAAATTAAAAAAGAAATTCAGGATCTCAGGAAGGACTCAGAAGCAACATTAAATAAAGTACATGCGGTTGAAAATAAAGTGAAAGATCAAGATTCCATTATTAATAAATTGCAGGAGAAAGTAGTTCTGCAAGACTAAGTTAATGGAAAACCAGATACATCTGAGAGGAGTACCTGAAGATGAAGGTTCTAATTTAAGGATATATATAATAAGAATCATTGCTGAGTTTCTGGAGATGGACTCTGATGAATCTAACTATCTTTATTATTATATATACAAAGTCAATTCAAGAAAAATAAATTACCAAGAGATGTGGTAATAAGATTTATGTCAAGAGACATGGTGGGAAAGATCTTAAGTAAACAATTTGAAAAAAACATTGGAAGTGGATGGAAGCAGAGTAAGAATCATGAAAGAGTTGCCAAGAAAGGTTATAAATGACAGAAGACTGTACAAAAAACTGACTGACAAGCTGTGGGAGAATGAAGTGAGATACAGATGGATATTGCCAGAAGGTCTAAGTTTTGAATATGGAGGAAAGAAGATTACAATTACAAATGTACAAGAACTGAGGAGGTTTTTGGAAGAAAATAGGGGATTTGGCGATACAGAATAAAAAGAAGAATCACTATGGATTACAAATTAATATCTTGGAACGTAAATGGACTAAATTCTCCGCAAAAAAAAGAGGTTATATTTCATTGGATCAAGAAACAAAAATGTAGTATAATTTGTTTACAAGAAGTACATATTAAACATGTGGATTACAAATTTTTAAGGAATAAACAATTTTTTTCATTGACTTAAAAAAAAAAAGGGGAGTGATGTTCTATATTAAACAAAAATTAGATCCAAAATTGATTTTTAAAGACGATGATGGAAGATATTTAGCTGTGGAAGTGATGTTGAATGACAAAAAGATGTTGTTATTGGGACTGTATGCCCCAACGGGGCAAAAGACTTTTTCTTTAAAGATATTGCGCAACAATTAGACTAAGTGACTTATGAACAAACAATGGTAATGGGAGACTTCAATGGAACAATCATAAATACTGGATAGATCAGGAAAAAGAAATTATGAGGGGAAATTACCAAAGTCATTTTTTGATTTAGTGAAACAAGAAAATTTGGAAGGTATATGGAGGAAATTTAATCCCAAAGTGCATGACTATACCTTCTTTTCAGCTAGGCATAATTCTTTCTCAAGAATTGATATGTTATGGGCTACAAAAGATCTTAGACTTATGATGAAAAAATAGAGATTCTTCCTAAATTGGGATTGACCACAATCCATTGATGTGGTCAACAAAAAGTGTGAAAAAGACTAGGAGATGGAGAATAAATGAAGATTTGCTACAGAAAACAGAGATAGTGATGTCTCTAGAAAAAGAAACTAAAGCTTTCTTTCAGTTAAATGAAAAGGAGGACATTTAATTCCGAACTGTGTGGGATGTGTATAAATCAGTAATGAGAGGTATTTTAATTACAATGAACAATAAGATAAGAGAGCCAAAGAGAAACAAATGCTGGACATTCAAAAATAGATTAGAAAAAGAGAAAGGGAACTAAAAAAAAGACCAGGGAAAAAGAAGATAATAAGGGAGATTACAATATTACAGAATCGAGACATTTGTTAAATAAAGAGGTTGAATGGAATCTTAAGAGACTGCAACAAAAATCTTTTGAAGGAGCAAATAAGCCTGGAAAATATCTGGCTTGGCAAATGAAAAAAAAAGGGAAAATAAATTTATTAATAAAATTGTAGAAATTGTTGACCAAGAAGGAATAAAAAGGGAATTTTATAAATACTATGCTAAGTTATTTTAAGGTCAAAAGGTGGAGAAAAGGAAAATAGATGCATATTTACAGAAAATTCAAGTAAAACCCTTAACAGAAAATATGGAAAAGGTCTTAAATGAACCAATTGAAAAAACTGAAGTTGAAGCTGCAATAAATTCAATGAAAATGGGAAAGGCACCGGGTCCAGACGGTTTTACAGCAAAATTTTATAAAGTCCTCGTAGAGACATTAGAACCAAAACTTCAGAAGTTGATGAATACTATAAGGATTGATGGGAAAGTACCAAATACATGGAAGGAAGCAGTAATTTCATTGATACCGAAAGAAGATAGAGACACTACAAATGTCAAAAACTGTAGACCAATTTCATTACTTAATAATGACTATAAAATATATGCTAGGATACTAGCAGAACGACTCAAACAGTATTTGAATAACTTTATTAAAGAGGAGCAAGCAGGATTTCTTCCCAGGAGACAAATCAGAAATAATATTAGAACTGTTATAGATATTGTTGAATATTATGAGAAACATCCTGAAAAAGAAGTGGCATTATTTGCAGATGCAGAGAAGGGTTTTGATAATGTGAATTGGGACTTTATGTTTGCAGTGATGGAGAAATTGGGATTAGGAGAAGATTTTATAAGAATGGTTAAGGCAATATATACTGAACAACAAGCAGAACTCTGTATAAATGCAGATTTGACAGAAAAAATGGTAGTAAAGGAACAAAATAAGGTTGCCCTCTATCTCCATTAATATTTATTATGACTTTAGAGATTTTGCTTATGCAAATACAAGGATAAGGAAATAGAGGGACTGAAATTAAAAGGTTTTTCTTACAAATACAGAGCATTTACTGATGATGTAATGTTTATCAACGAAAATCCCATATATGTAACACCATTGCTGCTTTGTAAGGTACAGGAATATGGAGATTGGCTGGTTTCTATGTAAATAAAGAAAAATTAAAAAAAAATGTGTAAAAAAGATGACAAAGAGCCATCAGGAAGAATTACAAAGGGTAACAGAATGTGAAGTTGTGGTGAAAGTAAAATATTTAGGTGTGGAAATTACCATGAAAAATATAGACTTGTACAAAAATAATTATGAGAAGCTTTGGCATAAAATTGATGAAGACTTAATTAAATGGAATAAATTGAACTTGTCTATGCTGGGCAGAATTGCTGAAATTAAGATGAATGTACTACCAAGAATGATGTTCCTGTTTCAAACAATTCCAATCATGAAGGACAATAAACAATTTAGTAAACGGCAAAGGAAGATCTCAAAATTTGTATGGGCTGGGAAAAACCCAAGAATTAAAATGAAAATTTTAACTGATGCAGAAGAAAGAGGAGGTTTTCAATTGCAGAATTTAAAATTGTATCATGATGCAGGTTTTCAATTGCAGAATTTAAAATTGTATCATGATTCAGTATGTTTGGTGTGGATCAAAGAATGGATAACGTTATTAAATAAGAAATTATTGGTTCTAGAAGGTCATGGAAATGTTTTTGGTTGGCATGCTTATATGTATTATGGGAAAAACAAGATGGATGGTTTTTTTCACATCACTATATAAGAAGAAACTTGTTAAATACTTGGTCAAAATACAAAAAATATGGAGATGAGAGAAAGCCATTATGGATTGTGCCAACGGAAGTAATAAAGTTATCATTAGATACTGAAGATGAGATGTGGTTAACATTCAAACAATTATTAAAAATAAATGGAGGAAAAGTAGAATTAAAATCAGTTGAAGAACTACAGTATAAATATAATTGGTTTCAACTGCAACAAATTAAGAGTTTGGTGGAACAGGACACCAAAAACGAAGGTGTAAGACAGGAGCAAACAGAATTGGAAAGAATGCTGTTGGGCGATAATGAAAAGTTGATTTCAAGAATTTATAAATTATTATTGAAGTGGTTTACGGATGATGAAGTAGTGAAATCTCAAATGATAAAATGGACAATCAATTTTAATAAGGAAATAAAGATGGAATCATGGGAGTATCTATGGAAGGACTCTATGAGAATGTCGACATGTTACAATATTAAAGAAAATTGCTTTAAAATGCTATAAAGGTGGTATATGACACCTAAGAAACTGGCAAAAATGAATAATCAGGTGTCAGACAGATGTTGGAAATATAAAAAACATGAAGGTTCTTTCTACCATATGTGGTGGACTTGCAAAAAGGCAAGACAATTTTGGCAAATGATTCAGAAAGAAATGTCAATAATTTTGGGCTACGACGTTCAGAGGTCCCCAGATATTTTTTTGTTGGGATTACAAATGGAAATTTTTCTGAAACATGACAGAACGATTGTGTGGTACCTGCTTTCAGCTGCAAAGACATTATATGCACAATTATGGAAGCAAAATAAAATGCCAGAAAAATGGGACTGGATTTTGAAAGTTTTGTCTTGGAGTGAAATGGACAAACTCACAAGAATCTTAAAAGATTGTGATTTGGAGAAATTTAAAAGTGAATGGAAGAAATTCCAAAAATATGTGGAAAAATACTGGAAAGTAAAGGGACATTTAGTGATTTTTGACAGCAGTTGAAATCCTGTGGACATGGACTAAAAATACAAAGGGATAATTTTCTTTGGGTTTTTTCTTTTTACTGTGTGATTTGTATTTTTTTTTAAATCTTTTTTAAAATCTTTTTTGATAAGGGTTAAAATATAAGAGTAAGGATGGATTATAATGAATCTATAGGGTTTTTTTTCCTTTAGTTTTCATTTTTTTATGTTGGTTATAAGGTTTTTAATATGAAGATTCTAGGATTAGAATTACCTTGGTTTTTTTTTTTTTAGTAAATTTAGTAAACACTGGCGGAGGTTTGGAAAGGATGGGAGGAGAGGAGGGAAGGGGAAAAAATGTAATGTATTGGTGTTAATTTCATATTAATTTCTAAGAGTATTATAACAATATATTGCAAAAATAAAATTGCTTTACACATTAAAAAAAGAAAGAAAAGGAATTGGTTAATGAAATAGCAAGGAGTCACATGTTGGTATTTAACAAATTCCTCGGGCTGGCAGACACCTCTGGGGTATGCCTGGATATTCCAAGGTTGAAAAGTCATTGAGAATACATGTTATTTATTTATTTATTTAATTTATTTAGGATTTATATCCCGCCCTTCCCATGAAGTGGCTCAGGGCGGCTTACAACAGAGAGTCGAACATAAAATTAACAACATTTAGATGTATAAATATTTAAAACATTTAAAACCTTAAAACATTAAGCATCATATCAGAATATATAACAGAAGTCTGGAAAGCTACGTTAAGTTTCTCGTCAGTCAGGTGTAAGCTAGCCGGAAGAGGGTTGTCTTGCAGGCCCTGCGGAATTGAACAAGGTCCCACAGGGCCCTCACCTCCTCCGGCAGCTGATTCCACCATGTAGGGGCCATAACAGAGAAAGCCCTATCCCTGGTGGATTTAAGGCGGGCTTCTATAAAATAAACAACTGATTGGAAAAAGGGAAGATACATATCACAGGAAGACACAGAGAGGTGAGGTCAGTCACAATAGCTCAAGACGTTAATGTCGCTTGACCCTGATTACACTCTTCTCTTTGCATGGAGATCAAGCATGTAGGAGGGAATAATCAGAAAAACCATGCAAAATGAGTTGCTACTGTTTCTTTTAATGGGTAAGATGAGCCCTACATTTGGGCCAAATAGGAGACACAGAAATAAAGGGGGGGCAATGTTGCCATGGCTATTAAGTGCGCCAGGCTTCATGTTAGTTGTACCTAGAGAAATGATGGCCATAGCCGAGTACTAGATTCCAGAGAGCTGCTGATTAGCTGGAGGCTCAGTACCCTCAGGGCTAGGAGCACCCACCCTTTTAATGGGAAATAAAAGTAAATGATGGAAAAACAGACCACACAAAAAGGACCATTCTGGGGGAGGAGGACCACATAGTTCCTTCCTTGGAGTACTGGATCATCCCAAGCATGTTCTGTAGTCTGCAAAATTCTTTCCTAAGAGTACCAGCATGCCAATAATCAGGGCGATTTGAGCAATAAAAATGACTTCCACTGGATGGAGGGCAATGTTAAGGATGCCATTGACAGAAGGAGACCAAACCAGGAGACTCTCCCACCAAGAATGGTGCCCTGTTTCTTCAATGGTTGTAGCCAGATTGGGAAAAATGGACATTATTGTGTTCTTTCTCCAAGGCCACTTTCCTAGCTACTATCTGGATATGTCATGGATGAATCTGGAGCTCTTGGTGTTCAAGAAGCTGTTGCAAGGCACTAAGGCCCATGCCTAAAAATACAGGGATGATCATTGGGTTAGCTACAGTTACTTAAACAGTTCAAATGGGGGTTTAAAAAGAAAAATCACATCCCAAAATAGAACTACCATAGCAAAAATATTGATTAAAAGTAGGAATCATTTGTTGAATAAGAAGATCATCAATAATCACATCACACTCAATCCTCATATATACACATCCTTTTTCTATGTAAATAACCATGGGGACATTTTCTGTTTTTACCTAAGAGTATTTGGAAAAATCATAGTATCATGCTCATTTAGAGTTTTAGATACACACAGGTTTTATTTTATTGGCATTCATTTACATTATTTGCTGTCCAGTGGTCTCCCACATGTCTTGTCCATTTATCACAATTGTTTGAATATAGTACTGGACCCTTACTCTTGTAAAACTCTAGGGTGGAGGGGTCAAATGTCCAGTCTATGGGCCTGCTCAGGGCTTTAACCAGGACTCTTAGACTCTTTTCTCCCCTCCCCCCACCTGTCCTCACTGTTTGAAGCTCTGAGATTGATTAAATTCCCTGCTCTTTTAGTTCCCTGCCTTTTCTGCCTTGTGTTTTTAGGCTGCAGCACAGTGAAAGCTGCAAGGAAAACGTGGAATGGACTTGCCATCAAAGCTGCAGGGAGAACATGGAGTGGCCTAGGTTTTTGCTGAACAGCACCATGAAATGTTTAAAAATGTTTTAATTGTATTTATTGTTTGAAGTTATTTGAACTAATTGTTAGCCTCCGTGAGTCTGCTTGTGCAGAGGGCAGTATAAAAATTCAAGGTAATAAATAATAATATATAATAATAATAATTTTCCATTATGATCTCTGTGCCCAGGGACATTGATGGAAGGTCCATTCCATGTTTTCCTTGCAGCTTTGTCTGTGTTGCAATATGTTTCAATGGCATGGAGATAGTTCACTTTCAGCTCTCCTACATAGACAAAGCAATTAAACAATGGCAACACAATATAAGCAAAGATGCAAAAAACAAAACCTATTGTGTCCAAAAAACAAATGACAACTTGCAAAAATTAATACATTATATTATAGAAAACATACAGACTAAATACCAACATTCAGACATTAAAGAACAAAGAACAATCCCATATAAACAATATCAAAGGATGACTCCGAAAACAATCTTCATACAGTCTGTAAGGAGTGCTAAGACTCAAGTGTAAAGTTCAAACGGAGTCCTTCCATGGCGTCGGCTTCAAAGGAGAAATTCTTTCCTTCACGCAACCACCGGTTTGAATTGCGTTCCGCTGCCTTTACAGCTTCTTCATAAGCCAACTCTAAAACCAAATGTGACAACACATATAATAACAAAATACCTAATGTATAATAATTAAATGCATAAATAGAAACTACTCAAACATACAACCTGAAAAGGTCCTCAGACTAACATCTCTCCCAGCGCATACAGGATAATCACATTAATGCCAAGACTCTCCGTAAGCCTCGAGGTATACGTTTAGCCTTTATATAATCCGTGAGTGATACAGAATGTAAGTCTACTCTAACCTCTTTTTTCAACATGAACTCTAATTGATTCCAATCTGAATAATTATCCTCATTTCTAGTTTCTAGGGTATGTGCTACATTCGATACTATCTTATCCACCTCCTTGTTACAGTATGCAAAAATACTATCCCATGACATATTTGCAACAATAGCATGACAAGCCTGCTGGTTCTGGGTCTCTCACCCAGGTGCCAGCTTCCCTGCCACAGAACACACAATCTACAGATGCCAGCTCTCCAGCCCTGCCCCAAACAACATGGGGAGAGCTGGCCAAGCACAACAAACCTGCTGGTTCTGGGTCTCTCACCCAGGTGCCAGTCCCCCCCCCCCCCAAAAAAAAACCCCCCAGAACCAGGAAAAGGAACAACAGGAGAAGGCCAAGAAACTCAACTGTTAAAAAGTGGCCTTTAAAACAATGAACATTAGGCCAAACAGCACCCCACCCCCAAGATCCAGAACCAGAAGAGAAAAGGAACAACAGCAGCACAACACAGCAGCAGCAAATCAAACACAGAATCCTTTTAAAACAGTAAAAAACTTAACTTTTAACAATACAGGAACTTTACCAAC
Source organism: Heteronotia binoei (assembly GCF_032191835.1). Taxonomy (NCBI): domain Eukaryota; kingdom Metazoa; phylum Chordata; class Lepidosauria; order Squamata; family Gekkonidae; genus Heteronotia; species Heteronotia binoei. The sequence goes on along the minus strand of NC_083238.1, from coordinate 9,975,706 downwards.
CCCTCCTCCCCCAAAAAACCCTTCATCCTAACCCCAAGAAATCCAAGCCACTCAAATCAGGAAAAGTAAAAGGACACTGCACTTTTAAAAGTCCTCTCATTAAAGTAAGATATGGGCAAATTGGCAACCCCCCCACCCCAGGCCGCCTCCCCCAGCAGTACCCCCTAACCCTAACCCCAAATAAGCTACCCACCACCCAAATCTGGATAAGTAAAGGGACTCTGAGTCTTAAAAAGTCCTTTTACCAACTAAAATAAAAACAAGAACCCCAAGACTGTCTTACCTTAGACATCCTCTCTACTCCAGGCAAGTCTGGTAAGGCTGAGAGAGAGCAGCAGCATCTGAGGCCAAGGGCCAGCACAGCACAATCTCTCTCACACACCAACAAAGCAGCAATGGAGGAGTCCAGCCAGGAAGACTCCTTAAAAAGGTTCTCTGGCCCTACAGAGAGCAATTTCAAAAAATAGCACTGCTCTGTGATTGGCCAGACAACAGTGCTTACTTGGATACCCAAGTAAGCAAAAGATCAAAAGAACAACAATGTTGCTGATGGCTGGGGGATCAGCTACACAACAGCCCTGCAAAGCATGCATTTGCAATGTATTCTGCAAATGCATGCTTTGGATTGGCTGCTGGGGCTCCTCTTCCCCCTCCCCCCTCCCCGATCCCAGGGAGGCTATGGGAGAGGCGGTAAAAGGCTACCAAAGGCGGGAAAGGAGGCAAGCAGCTCCCCTGAGGCTGCAGAAGCCCCTTTCCCACCTTTTGCATTGAATTCTGTATACTTCCGAATATCTATACGGAAGTATACGGGGAGCCATACTCGGCTCCCGCATAATGGGCCCCAATTGGATTCGGCTGTACACGATTCCGTATACAGCCGAATCATGGGTGATTCGGCGGTTGATTCGGTTCGGCCGAATCGAATGCACACCCCTAATTGCTATCTTAAATTTGTCTCCAGGGTTCCAGTTTGCTGCAGTTGCACATACTATGCTACTGTGGTGCTCTATAGCTCTTGGTTGTAAAGCAGTACTGAAAAAGCCATCAAACTGGCGTCTCTGAGTGGTGCAGACAGTCTAAATGCTGGCAGCATTATCTGCACTGTGGTCATAGCAAAACAACTTTACTTTGCATTGTCTGGTATTAAAACACTGCTCTCTCATGGGAATGGCAACCTAGACTGTCTTCTCACCTCTGGAACAAATATCTATTTTGCTTATTTTCTGTCCCAGAACTGTTTTTAATTCAGAGACTTTGCATGGAGCACAAGTGTCCATCTTCAAGGATTCTAAATGGCATTCCCAGTAGGGGGCTTGAGGTCAGGCTAAGCCACAGGTGCACTGTTGCCAAATGGAGAGAGAAATTCTATGAGGATGGTAATTTGTGTTGTGAGAAGGGCCATGACAACTCACCTTTCTGCTGAGATGATGAAGTTCCTTGCACACTTGCTGGGCTACCTTGGGTAGGGGGAAAATACAGTCCTATTATCCTCCCTTGCTATTTATTACTTTATAGCGACATAAAGATCTCAGCTAAGTTGATAATGGGGAGGTCAGGGAAACAAGAGAGCAAAGTTTGCCTGATGATGATTTCTTGCTCCTCCACCTGGGGTCAGGAGGCCTCCCTTCCACTTCTTTAGCTGGGAGCAATGAAAATATTACAGACAATACTACTTGTTTCCCTGGCAGTTGTAGAAAGGGGACCTATGAAGTCTATTTGAAGGTGGGTCCAGTGACCCTCTATTCTCTGATGATGAATCAGGGCTTTGTCACCAGTTTGGTCTTCATTAACCAGCATTCTGTGTCCTACCTCATCCTTGGACACTATCTGTCTTCTTTACCCTGTACAAAGTCAATTCCTTTCTTTGGTGGCCCTACTCATAGACAAATTGGATCAGATCATTTCTTACTGCCTGAGGAACAATCCAACGCATCTCACCTCTACTGTCCACTGCCCAATACTTTCTGTCCTTCTCCATGCTTTTGTATTAACTTGTTGGATCTCTTCCTCCAGCTGATTGGTTTGCTCATCTCCCTGCTGTAGCTGGCTTAAGGGCATCTAAGAGGGCTTAGATTGGGCTCTGGTGGTAACTGGAGCTACTGGTTGGGTAGTGTCATTAGGGAGAATAGTGTCTGAATCTTTTTAAGCTGCATCAAATACTAACACCTGCTGGTTATCACCTTTAAAGCCCTATATGACCTGCCTACCTTAGGGACCATCTCTCCCCATATATTCCCCAGAGGGTACTTAGATCTAGATCACAAAACCTAATAATAATCCCTGGGCCGAGGAAGGAGAGATTGAAGGCTACTAGAGAAAGAGCCATCTCTATTGCAGCCCCCCACTGGTGGAACCAACTCCCAGATGATGTTAGAACCTTGTGGGACCTTGCCCAGTTCCACAAGGCCTGCAAAACAACGTTGTTTCAAATGGCGTTCAACCAAAGCGTGTAGATGCCCAACATCATTGAAGAATGGCATGATTTAGCACTAAACTATTGTTTTATGACTGTACTGTACAAAAATTTAAATTGTAACCCATCTTAATTTTTAACTGGTATACGATGGTGATTGTTTTATATTTTATTGTTGATGATATGATGTTGTTAGCTGCCCTGAGCCTGCTTCGGCGGGGAGGGCGGGAAATAAATAAATAAATAAATAAACAAATAAATAAATCTCCTTGAGAAGAGATTTAGGTTTGGGTGCTCCTGTGTCTGCTAGAAGAAGGTGGCTTTTCTTGCCCAGAAGTCCTTCATGGAAACACCACAGGGAGCACATATTCAACTGGTGCTGCACCAGCTACACTGGCCCCTGGTAGAATACCAAGTAAGATTCAAGGTCTCCGTTTTGACCTTTAAGACTTTGAGTGGTCTGGGGCCAATATATCTGCAGGACTGTCACTTCCAGTATGTTCCTGGAAGAGCTTTGCATTCTACTGGCAACAACACTCTGGTGATTCCTGGCCCCAGGGTGGTCTGGCTGTCCTCAACCACGGCCAGGGCCTTTTCAGTCCTGGCCCTGACCTGTTGGAACTCTCTGCCAGATGACATCAGGGCCCTGTGGGACCTTGTGCAGTTCCTCGGGGCCTGAAAGGCAGAGATATTTCACCAGTCTTTTGGCTGAGGGCAGCTACAGTTTGTTACCTGGCTGGCATCTCTTCTCCTTCGGGTTGCCAATCCCCAGGTGGGTTACAAAACTGAGGAACCACAGTTAAACCATGGTAAGTAAAGAACAACATAAACCATGTAGCACTATAAACGAGGTTATATTAACATATATAACATATAATAGTCCATAACAAATTCAGAAGGAAAACATCCCGTTTACTGTAAACCTGTTGGTTGTCAGTTGCCAAGCAAGCCTTTCTCTTAAGGCGCCGTTGTAATTGATAGTCCAAGTAGAAGTAATTGGCAAACAAGCCCTCTTTGTAAAATATTGTTGTAATTCCAAAGAAGGGAAAAGCATAGCCACCTTCAAGAGGGGTTTAGATAAAAATATGGAGCAGAGGTCCATCAGTGGCTATTAGCCACAGTGTGTGTGTGTGTGTGTGGGCCACTGTGTGACACAGAGTGTTGGACTGGATGGGCCATTGGCCTGATCCAACAGGGCTTCTCTTATGTTCTTATGTGACACAGAGTGTTGGACTGGAGGGGCCATTGGCCTGATCCAACATGGCTTCTCTTATGTTCTTATGTGACACAGAGTGTTGGACTGGAGGGGCCATTGGCCTGATCCAACAGGGCTTCTCTTATGTTCTTATGTGACACAGAGTGTTGGACTGGAGGGGCCATTGGCCTGATCCAACATGGCTTCTCTTATGATCTTATGTGACACAGAGTGTTGGACTGGATGGGCCATTGGCCTGATCCAACATGGCTTCTCTTATGTTCTTCTGTGACACAGAGTGTTGGACTGGATGGGCCATTGGCCTGATCCAACAGGGCTTCTCTTATGTTCTTATGTTTTGGTTTATCCAACCTTCATCAGCCAAAGATTAATAATCCAACATCTCATGGCTTCCTGCTGTTAAAAAAGATTAAATAATATAGAACATAGCAACTCCTCAACACAGCAAAGATATCCATGACAAAACCCATACTCACCCAAAGCTCTTAAACAGAATGACACATTAATGGCATCACCAGTACTATCCCGTTCTGGGACTAATGTTCCATCATTTTGTTGTTGGTATATGGCTTCTCCAAACATACTTTGCAGACACTACTACATTTATTCTGTTGTGACACATTGCACCTGGTGGACTAATTAATTCTTAAAGGGGCATTACTATTTTAACTTGAATATATCAGGACACTAGCCTTTATACATTTTTTAATTTTATACAATTACAAAAATGATTAACATGTTTTACAGAAACAATTTAGGAGAGCCAAAAGTTCCATAGCTTGATTTAAACCAAACGGGATCATGGTTTGAAGGGTGTGGATCCAGTAACATTCACGATGTAACAAATGTTTCTGAATATCTTCCTGGACACGTGGGCGAGCCTCAAATTTTTCCAAAACTAAAAAACTTAAAATTATTAGGTGAGTGGCGTGCTTCCATAAAGTGCTGACTGAGAGGAACATCAGCCTTTTGAGGACCTATGCTCACAAATATGGGCATGTTCTGTTCTAATAGATGAGCCTACATAAAACTTGGAACATCCACATTTTATTAAATAGATTATCCATTTAGTTCCACATATGGTCCATGAGGACAACTTCTTTCTAAAATTTGGCAATATTAATTCATCAGTACGCCAGCCAGTTCACACATGGAACAGGATCTGCAATGATAGTGCCCTTTAAGTTGGTCTCTTTGCCTTCCTGTTGTTTCATATCTGCACTCACCAAAATGTTTCTAAGGCTTCTTGTTTTTCTCATATCTATTAGTAGCAATTCTTGGCAGCCTGGTATGTCCTGTACTAAAAAACAATTTTTATAAATAATATTTTAATGGTTTTTGATCTAGGGGTATGGTCAATAGCACACAAAATTCTAGTGTTCTTTGCTCATTTTTCCGTCTGCATTAAAAGTTTCCTTCTCTCTGCCTCCCTTGTCCTGATTATTGCTTGTCTGATGGTTTTCTCAGGATAACCCTTTTGCTCAAATTGTTTCATCATAATAATTGCTTGTTCCTCAAAATGTTCAGAAGATGTTGAATTTTGCTGAATGCAGAGAAACTGCCCATATGGCAGATTCTTTCTCAAATGGTGGGGTGATGTGAGTCATACCTGAGATATGAATTTTTATCTGTTTTTTTTTTAAATAAACAGTTTTACTACTAGAGCATTCCCCACTGTTCTAAATACTTGTATGTCCAAATAATTAACCTAATCTTGGTTATATGACCCTGTGAATTTAATAGACATGTGGATACTATTAATCCAGTTCATAAAATCATTAATTATTGTAGGGTCTTTAAAAATCAGAAAGAGATCATCCAAAAATAAGGAACAATGCAGTCAAAAAATGGATTCCTAGTAGGATGACAAATAATTTGTTTTTCAAGTTTGGCCATAAAAATATTGGCCATGTTGGGTGCAAAAGCACTTCCCATGAAAACCCCCTTGACTTGCAAAAACAATTCATCACAAAACTGGAAATAACTTTTTCTTAAAATTAAACCAACTAATTCCATCAGAAAAAAAGAGGGGGAGATGTTCCCTTCTGGTGGCCAACTCTTCCTCAATGCACATTCTGCCTTCCTACTGGGGAATATTTGTATAAAGAGATACAACATCCAATGTCACAATTAGCACTTCTAGTGATATTACCGTGCTCTCTGTTTTTTGTATGAAATCCTTTGAGTCCTTTAAAAGGCCTGTGATGGGGTGGGGCATCCGAGGCTTTTATGGAGGATGCCTAAATTCGCGGCTCCTGCCCAACCATCAGTTTTTCCTCCTGAAAATAAATGCACTCGACATAAAAAGCCTACTAAACAAATGAAAAAGGCAAGGGAACCAACCCCCTCCCCCAGAAACTGAATAGACAAAGGAGCGTTTGCACTTACATAGCAGTGGAAACGGTCAGAGACTAGGAGAGGAATTCAGCTGCCGCAAGAAAGAAAATGGCGTCCGAAGCAGTGCACAAAAAGAAAGACGCTACGGACGAACCCCTTACAGCCCAAGCACTGCAGAGGCTTTTAAAATCGGCATTACAAGATACTGAGAAAGTAATCCTGGAAAAACTGGATGACAAACTAAAAGGAAACATAGAGCCAACCTCAGACCAAATCACAGACCTAACCACTGCTTTGAAACAAACGGAAATAATAGCGGAAAAAGCGACAAAAATGGGAATGGCTTTGCAAAATGAAACACAGGAACTGCAAACTGAAGCACAGCACTTGAAAGACAGGATCTTAATATTGGAGACCTCTACTCAGCAGCAGAACCTCAAATTTTGGGGATTTATTGAGAACCCTCAAGAAGCACCTTCACTTGTGGCAGAAGTGAGCGCCTGGCTAGCTAATGTATTGCAGCTGGATGAAGACTCATACCCACCCCTGCTGAAGGCACATTGAATTGGAAATCCTAACAAAGTCAATAGACGTCAGCCTCGAGACATATTAGTTACTTTTGTGGATTAGAGACAGACAAAATTGGTCTTAAAAAAGGCAAGGGGAGCTTGGCTACCTTATGTTTCAGGACTCTAGAATTCAAGTATACCCAGATCTACCTCCTGCGGCTCTGTCAACTAGCCAGAAACTCGAATCTGTCACAGCAAAATTAAGAGAACAGCGTATTCTTTGTAGATGGGTGACTCCAGGAAAGATAATGGTGAATAAAAATGGCAATCAACTTTATGCAACAGATGAGGAAACAGGTGCCAAACTGCTGCAAGCCTTGGGTCTGGATATGTTGGAAGATAACACCAGGAAATCAGCCAAGAGGAAGCTTTCACTACTGGACACTCCTGACAAACAGCAATGAATGAGGACTAGACGAGAAATGCTGCGCAGAGAGTCAACATTCATCAAAATGCTATAAGTATCTAGAATATTGTTTTAATAGAGTGCTTAAGTTAAATAATGTTAATTTTACTTAGGGAGTGAGGCGGGAGGGCAGAAACCAGGGAAGGGTTTTGGCTCCTAAGTAAATTGTGTAATTAAACAGAATAGAAGGTCATAAAGGAACATTGTAACTGGTTGAGTTACACCCTTATTTAAATTAACAGTTTAAGTAACATATTTAGAAATATAAACTACTTGCATTTATATTGAAGCTCTTTTTTGTTTCTTTCTTTTTCTTTTCATTTTTTCCCTTTCTCCTTCCCCTCTTCCTTTTAAAAGGTTTTTTAGTTTTCTCTTATCCTTTCTGGGTATCAGTAAGACACTTTGTCATAGAAAACAATAGATATAGTAGTGGGAAACCAAATTTATCTTAACAGATATACATTATGTACATTGTTTGGTCGTGGAACATGCGTGGCTTAAACAACCATATATATATATAAAAGAGAATTACTAGGCATATTTCAAAAACAAAACCAGAAATATTTCTTCTTCAGGAAATCCATCACAAAGATGAGTCTATTCCACTGCTTTCAACAACCTGGTATACTAAAAAGTTCTTCTTCCCAGGTTCATCCAAATCTAGAGGCACTGCCATCTTGTTGGCTAGAACAGTTAATTTTGAACTGATTAGACAATCAGGAACTTAAAGACAATCAGGGCAGATTCAGTTTCATTAAGGGAAAATTAGATGGCCAAATCTTGACCATAAGTTCGGTGTATGTCCCCAGTTCTAACCAAATTCACTTTATCAAGGAAGTGCTAGATCAACTTAAAAAATTCCAAGAAGGGGAAATACTAATAGGGGGAAATTTTAACTACGTTTTGGACTCATATAGGGACAAATCTAGGCATAAGAAACAAATAAATCCTACAAGCTCAAAAACAGACTTATTTTATCTGCTTTCACGATTTGGACTCCATGATATTTGGAGGAAAAAACACCCAGATGAATGTGACTATATATATATATATTTCACTGCATTTTAATTCCATCAGAATTTTACAAGGCATTTAAAAATGAGTTAGTAGGGTCTTTTGAAGAATTATGCAAGGAAATTTCTCATTCTAGCCTTAAACCAAAAACCTGGTCCTACTCTGAGATCATGCTTATCCCTAAACTGGATAAAGATCCATTGCAAGCCACCTCATACAGACCAATAGCTTTACTAAATACGGATGAAAAAATATTCACTCGGATCATAGCAAATCATTTAAAATTAATTTTGCCTAGCTATGTAAACAATGATCAAACAGGGTTTTTACCTAACCAAAATATAGTAGATAACATTAGAAGAACACTTAGCCTCTTCTTGCATTGTGAACAAACTAAGACTGAAACCTTAATCTTGGAACTTGACGTTAACAAAGCATTTGATAGTGTTGATATCACATACCTAAAAACAGTTATCAAAGAAACGGGGTCTGGGACTAACTTTCAAAACTTGGTTAAGGCATTATATACAAATCCAGTTGCCAGTTTAAGAGTTAACAACACTATCTCAAACCCAATCACACTACAGAGAGGCACAAGGCAAGGCTGCCGCATGTCACCACTAGTGTTCATAATGTCCTTAGAACCACTAGCAACACTCATTAGGCAGAATGCAGAGATGCAGGGTCTTAACATTGGCAAGAGGGCTCACAAAATAGCACTTTATGCAGATGATGTCATATTATACACAAAAAACCCGTTGAAGACTTTACCTGCTTTTCACCAAATAATGCAGCTTTTTAGCACTGTTTCTGGTCTCTCTTTCAACAAACAAAAATCAATTTTACACCCCATCAATTTACCTAAACACGAGCTGGAATCAATTCAGAAACAATATAACTATAGCCTACCGGCTAAACAGTGACAATACTTAGGCATATACATACCTAAGAGCGTTAAAAATCTCTTTGAAGCCAACTTTACAAAACTGTCAGGGGAAATAAAGGGTACCCTTAACAAATATAATGCCAAAATGCATATGTGGGCAGATAGAATTAGTATTTTGAAATCTTTTATACTCCCTAAATTTTTATTTTTGTTCCAATCTCTACCAATAAAAATTTCAAAGAAAACGTTCCAAGTATGGCAGGGACAACTGAACAAATTTCTATGGGCATATAAAAAGGCAAGAGTGAGTTTCCACACATTAGCAAGAGCCCCTAATAGGGGAAGTCTTGACATCCCAAATCTGAATTGGTATTATGTGGCAGCCAACTTATGCACGTTTATAAAAGCAGCTACAGTTAGTAACCCCCCAGATTGGGTAGCAATAGAAGTACACCCATTACCCCCAGACACACTTTATGATATGCTATGGTACTCAGATCTAGTAAGGAATACAGAGGATAGAGGTTATAAATTTTTAGACATTTCACTAAACATATGGCAGAAAAGGGAGAATAAATTAGCACCAAAAATCTCACCTCAAACGTCCTATTTTAATCAAAAATGGTTTGACCCAGGTTGGAATCCCTTGGAGTTTCAGACATGGAAATTGGCAGGCCTTTCACACCTAATACATTTCTGGGAAAAAGGATTCATTATAGATAAGACTACTCTGGAACAAAAAGGAAAACAAAAAGTACCTTGGTTTAAGTATCTACAAATATGCCAATGCTTAGAATCAATCCAACTGAAAAAAAATCTATGGAACGTGAAATGACCCCTTTGGAACAGATTTTGCACACTAACAAAGAACAGTTATCAGGTTTCTTATCCATATTATACAAAATGCTAAACTCGGTAGAAGAAGAAGAGGAAACCATATATAAAAAACATTGGTTAAAGGACATTGGGAAATCAATAACAAAGGAGGATTGGAAAGAAATCTGGTCTTTCCCAGGGTTAGCATCAAATATCTTTGTAGGAAAGTTTCAAGCAATCAAATTGTTAACTAGGTGGTATCTAACTTTTTCAACATTGCATAGATTTAAAACATCTATTTCTCCACTCTGTTAAAAATTGTGGGCGATTAGCCACATATATACATTCTTGGTGGACACGCTCCCTTATTCATAAATTTTGGTCAACCATCATTTTAGAAATAAACAAAATATTGCAAATCAATCTTCCTTTAGATCCTGAAGTAATTCTACTAGACAATTGGCGCAGATCAGGCATTGAATATAGACATTGAGAAATAACCTCAATTTTATTTTCAATTGCAAAGACTTTGCTACCCTACAATTGGAAAAGCCCGGCAATCCCAATGGTTGAAAATTGGAGAAAAAAAAAATCTGGGACTATTTTATGTATTCCAAACTTGCATACTCCACCAAGGACGTTCCACCAGAACTATGTGAAAAAAAAGTTGCAACACTTTGGTACTCAGTAGTTAGTTATTGGAGAAAGAAATTGTACCTGCAAATCCAGTGTATAACAATTTAATATATTTTTGAACTGCTGTATGCAGAAACATGAACAATGTGTTATTACCTTATTGTATAAGGAAGGATTAAGATGATGTTATCTTATCTGGTTTTTTTTAATAAAAGTTAATTTAATTGAAAAAAAAGTTAATTTAATTGAAAAAAAAGTTAATTTAATTGAAAAAAAAAGGCCTGGGATTTTCTTTATTATTGGCTTTAAAAATGCATCCATGTACTTGGACAAGGGATCTACCACCAAATCACATCCCAACACAATCAGGCATCCCGGAGGGGGGGGGGGGTTCCACTTTATAGCCTCCCTAATTAGTTTAGTTGCAAAACATGGTTTGTTGGATCCATCTCAAGTCTCTGATAAAAGGTCGTGTCTGATAATTGTCTCATTATTTCATTCTCATAATCAGTCTGGTCCTGAATAACTAATACTCCACCCTTATCCACTTCTTTGAATATAATGGTGTCATCCTTCATTATATTATTCCAATTTTTTTTTTCATCTTCCCTTCTCTGGTTTTCCATTATCTCAACTTCTTTTAATGCTACCTTTTCAAATGTTAAAAAGAGCCCTGTGGCGCAGAGTGTTAAAGCTGCAGTACTGTAGTCCTTGTTAGTATTAAGTCTGCCTTTACACAGTTTGACAGCTACAACATGACAGCAAGTGATCTAGCTGGCAGGCTAGGTCACAGTGACCTTATCTACAAGCCGGTTCTGGCCGGTAAAGGATAGGTGGAAAGTACCTGCTGAGTCAGCATGACCATGGACTGCCAGGATTGGCTGATGGAACTATATATGGACTGCACTACCAGTGCACAGGTCTCTCTTTGAGGAGCCACATGCTGGCGGAGCACTTTGATCCTAAGGTTGATGTATATTACTGCACTAGTGGACACATTGTATATATTCTGTAAATACCCTGTTTTAGCACTAGCTGCAGCTGTCTGGCTCACTTACTTACTGGGGCTCACTGTTGTATATATTACACCGCTCACTCTGCAAACACCCGCACCGACAGTCCTAAGCTCTGCTCATGACCTGAGTTCGATCCCCGGCGGGAGCTGGGTTTTCAGGTAGTTGGCTCAAGGTTGACTCAGCCTTCCATCCTTCCGAGGTTGGTAAAATGAGTACTCAGCTTGCTGGGGAGAAAGGGTAGATGACTAGGGAAGGCAATGGCAAACCACCCCATTAAAAGTCTGCTGTGAAAACGTTGTGAAAGCAATGTCACCCCAGAGTTGGAAATGACTGGTGCTTGCACGGGGGACCTTTCCTTTCCTTTCAAATGTTAAAGTAGCTGGATCACTACATGAAGGTAAAAAGGGAGATTTAGGTTTAAACTGTATTTCCTCTTGTTCTACACTATTTCCAAACAATTTTTTAAGTTTCAGCAATCTAAATAATTTGAATTTATTTATTTATTTATTTATTTATTTATTACTTTGCATTTATATCCCGCCCTCTCCACAAGCGGACCCTAGTATTAAAGGAATTATAGTGATTCCTAGTTTCAGCATTAAGCCCCAAGTAGAGGTTTCTTAAAGTCATCATCATCATCAAACTCAATTGTTCCCCATAACCTGTCCTGCTAAAATGGCTAGCTTCTTTTCCCTAGCTACATAAGGTATAGGGTATTCTCCTGGGGCCGGTCTCTCCATTACAAACCTGGCCAAAGGAGGGAGATTAGTTCTCTCATCAAGGTAAATGAGGTCTCTGAAAGTGCGGCCCATATCAATGGCAGAAGCATCAACCTCAGAGGCCCACTTCCTGGCAAGCTGTGTGAGGTCATATTCAGTGGGAGAAGGGTAAGAGTGAGACTCTCAAGTTTGCCTGGTTAAGGAGACCGAATAGTTTGACTATTGCCTTGGCGTCTGTGGCTAATACTTTACCTATTTTCCTGTTTTTCTATTTGTCTGTTGACTATTTGCTTCTCTGTTCTTTTGGTTCGGACAGAGGCTACAAGATTCTCACCATTCCATGCAAGGTTATAAAGGATTCTAGGGGTTGCATCTTCAGGGGGATTGTGTTGTGAAGGATTTTCTGGGAGCTCCAGGAGTGTCTCAGGGTGCACAGACACAATGAGGGTCTAGTGCAGCCCAAACGGCAAGACAGTTTCATGTGTTCATGTGAATTAGGCAGCTTGCCTTGCTGGATCTAATTGGGCTTCTAAAGAGGCCACCTTCCTTTTTGCAGTTCCTGCCTCTGCTCTTTCCTGTACAAGTTCTTCCTTTACTCAGTTAAGGGAATTTTTCAACTAAAAGGTCACATTTCTCTGCTCTTAACTTGTTCACTTCCCAAAATAAGATGGGTCTTGGCTGGAGGAAAGGGCGGGATCCTGACAATATCTATAAAGCTACCCCAATATTTGTATATGCAAAGGTACATTTATGGGAACTGACATGTGACATTACACTGGTGAATTTGTCAAGAGGCATATTTCTACTGTCGCATAGGCTTCTGTGGTGTGCCCTGTTTTTGCACACTCCTTAATCGACTCATGATAATGTGGGTACATATTATGAGTGAAAATATAACCCAAAGCAGCTCTGCACCTGAACTGGGCCTTGAGACACTCCATCAAAAACCCCTCTGCAATACACAAAATATCCAGATTTGCAGGTCTGTTTGGGTAGATGTCAATATGGAAATTCTCCTGAAGAGAAAGCAATCAAGACCCAACAAAGACTTCCAAAGCAGGAAATGATATGAGCCTGAAGAAGCTCAGCCATGAACATAGGTTACATTTTTTTTTAATGAAGATGTAAATTGGATATACATGTTACACTATAGAAAGATTAGCATATGCCTATGCACAGCCCAAGAGTGCTGTTTTGGGGAGCTGTGCCATTGGTCTGTGTTATTTAATTCCACACATATCTTTATAGTGCTGAATTCATCACTACTGGAAATCCAGTAATACAGGAAAAAAAAATACACATAGCTCTGATTTAACAAGATCAAAAAAGACTTTGCAAAAAGAACTTCAGTAAATCCTAATTTTCTCCACTGAAGCAGGACCATTGCTCGATAAATAATCTAATTTTCCACACGGAAGTCCAAATCTGGTTACATTTTGGGAGAAAGGGGTATGCCTCACTACTGTGCCTCACGATTGTCTACCGATGCAGGTTGAGTGTTGCTACTAGACGCTTTTGTAAAAAAGAAAAAGAAGAAAGCAAGGATACAGCAAAACAATTCACGTTCCTCAAGAAGTTTTCTCAAATTCCTTTGCAAACAATATAAAATAACAACCTAATAATTTTGTGTCTCAATCATGTTCGGTAAAGAAGTCCTTTAGATAATTGGCACTGCTTCTGTACTGGGCCAAACATACTTTTAAGTTACAAATACTCACAAAAGGTTTACGTTATGAGCTGCTTTGGAGATGTGCAGATTTAGTTTGTAAGTACAAAGTGAACATGCAAATTGCCTTATCTTGTGGGATTCACAAACAACCATCATTCAGATTGATTTAATACGTAGCTTTTTATCTTTAAAAGTGTTAATTAGAAAATAGGGACAGTTCTCTGAACACTTAAGAGTAATAAATAGATCAAAACAGCATCCATGCCTCAGTGATGAAACTTCTGAAGACTTTATAAAAGGATTAATACAATTGTCAAAAAGCCAATGGTATACATATTTAACAGTGCTACCAAGCTACAATTACATTTTTAGGATTATATTTGCTAGTTTTTAAACACTCATACTAAAGAGAAACACAGGGAATTGGTACATTAGCTGCTAACCCATAGATTATCATATTCAGCTCACTTTGAGAAAGTTATTCCATGTTGAAAAATTATGTTTGCTGAAACAGACATGAAATTAAGTGTCTCTTTCCCCGGTATGTTAATATTTTCTGAACAGTTTCTGATCTATCACATTTTCCACCAAGGAGGTCAGGTTATGTTTATTTCCCCAGCAATCCTGAGGATGAATTTGGTCCCAGGTTTTCCTAGGCTCCATGTGAGCATTGAACTACACTGGCTGTGGATAAGGCTACGTGATGTGAGGGGGCACACATAGAACCACCCATCCTAGATGTGAATGGCCCACCCCAAAAGTTGTATACTTCATGACTTACCTACAGTAAAGAGAGACAGTGTTTCATTTTTTTAAAAAAGTGACCTGATGGAATGATTTTTGTCTCCAAGGTCCTGCCAATATCCTAGTTTAGAGAATCTTCCAGAGTGGGCTCAACAGAATTAAAATGTTTTCATAAAATTCATTTTGAATATAATTTGAAGGATAAGATGGTTGCCTTGACTGGATAGTCAGATCTTGGGAGCTAAGCAAGGTTGACTCTGGAAAGTATTTGGATGGTAGACCTCCAAAGAATACCAGAGTTGGGAGACAGAAGCAAGCTATCAAGCAACTTCTCTGAACGTCCCCCAAGCCCCATCTGAAGTCACCAGAGGTCACCGTAACATCTAGGCATGGGGACGCACACACACGCAAAAATACCGGGTGGTGGGGGAGGATAGGTTGGTTGCTGTTTTTCCCATTGGTGCCTCTGACGCTTCCTGACTCTTCTCATACATGTCATTGCAATCTGAAACATCTGCTCCTTGCCATTTCTAATAATCCAATAATAGTTTATTTGGCCTGCATGCTTATAAATGCATGCTTGGCCTGCATTGCAGCACAGATAAATCTTGCAAAATAATGGGATATGTTTTTGAGATGGAAGGATGGAAGGTTTTGTGCTTTTAATTCTGCTGTCAATACGTCAAAGATTTCTGAACCCATCTGAAAGAGTTCAGAGATGTTTCCAAAAGGGGATGAGAGGTATAATGTTTAGGGGTTGTGCAAACAAATTAGAAAAACTGAGGTGGAAAGAAAGAGCTGAGCAACGGAGATAGTTAAAAGAAGCCGAAAGATGAGAAATGGAGCGAGAAAAGACTAAGGTTCTGATGCTACATAAGGAAGAAAAATTGAGCAAGTAAATATAACTTGCTTTTCAAATCTGACAGGCCATGCATACAAGAAGCTTGGTTTACTTAAACCTGGTTTTTAAAAGTTACCAGTTTTTAGACTGTTCATATTGCCCTTGTGATATACTACCACTTTCTTGACCACCTCTGTGCTTGTATTACCCCAAGGAAATCAACAAAATCCTCTGGTTCTGTACACAATTTGTGGTAGGGTATGAGTTTTCATGACTTGCAAAAGCTCATACTGCACTACAGATTTTGTTAGTCTTTAAAACACTTACTCCTTTCTACTGCTACAGACGGACTAACATAGCTACTCATCTTGATCTGGTTGCATACAGCGATGGGCATATTCTAATGGTTTCCAACAGGCATGCATAAATTCATGCATTAGGCTTGATAGCCTGAACTGTATTTGCTTGCTCCCATTATATGAAAGAAATATCATTTCTTTTCACTATATATATATATATTTCAACTTAAAATAAGGGGCTGTGAGTTCTGCTGTTAGGAGGATCTTGTGTGGAGGGAAGTCATCCCCCCCCCACAGATCTTGTGTGGAGGGAAGTCATCCCCCCCCCCCCCCACAGAGAGATTTCTATAATAGGCCATGATAAACATGTTCCACTTGCAGAGAATGTCAGATTTACTTTCATGAAGCTTCCAGCTGATGCCTGATTCTCATTTAAAACAATTGTCCTGGGCTGGCATATGTTGTTAGTTTCATCATTCATTTCTTTGCTCTCTCCCACTTGTTCTATGATGTTTCCTCAACCTCCATTACATGCCAATATGGCCTGACATTATTTGAGATGATGCCTCAGAAATTGAAACTGAAATCATTAGATACTTAGAGTACTTGTAAGCTACACATTTGCAAAGTTAGCCCTTTCAGCATGCATAGCGGTCAATGCTCAGTGTGTTTTTAATAACAGGAATCAGTTCCATCCCACATCTAAGTGCAATGAGTTGCTTGTTCATAATACTAGTCAACAACATTTTTTTTTTTATTTAGAAGCTCTGGAAAGAGAGAAACCCAGCACATTCGAATGAAAATGGAACAATTGTTTGGAAAAGACAGGAGCTATAAAAATTGTTTGAGAAAGTACGCAGAAATTGTAGAAAGAGGGAGAGCTGCAGAAAGAGGGATGCAAAGAGATGGAAAAGGCAATTTAATAAAAAGAAGACAAAGTTGTACTGAAAAGGTGGTATAGGTGGGAGGCAAGATGATTAGATGACTGAAACAGCAAGAAAGGAGATATCTGTGTGCCCCCCCACCCCAAACTGTACATGTCGATTCTTTCAGATAATATGGAAAACTTCTACAACAGCAAAAGCTGCTAAATGGAGATGATCATGCTAGAGAATACTGTACACGTATTTGCTCCTTCTTACATCCCTTATCTCAAATAGCTTTTGTTCTTATATGTGCCATGATTCACACAGTCTTTTTTGTGGTCTCCCTTTGGCTACCAGTGAAGATTCCATTGAACTAACTCCTTCTTTTTGGTTTGATTCATCTTGGTTTGATTCATCGTCCTCTTGTATGATATTGTATGGGATGAATGAAACAAAGATTGGAAAATGCAGTTGTACATAAAAATGGTCTTTCCTCAAATGTGGCCAGTATTGTTTGGCTGTTGAGGCCAATCTAGTTTAGTTTCCCAATTTTTCCCCTCAGTGAGATCACATGAGTGACATTTTCAATGGTATAGCTATGGTGAATCCTGAAAGTGACTTTAAAAAAACCCATTGTTCCATGAATTAAGAACAACTCTAAGTATCAGAGGTTTCCTAAATACCACATGGAAGTATTGCTGATTTCTGGAAGCTTCAAAAATACTGCATGACTGGAGATTCATGGAGAATTTTTTTTCTTTTTCAAGAGGGTTTTTTAAAAAGCAAAACTGAGACTGAGTTGTGTCTACAGCTTCAGATGGAGGTCTTGCTGAATATGACCTAAATACTTGTCTCTCTGCAGGCTCAGTGAAAACGTGTCCTCCTAGTTCCATGCCAGTATAGCTCATCTCCTGGGTAAACCCCGAAAGCAGTGACCTTGTGACTATACGCTTGCCAGACCTTCCTTCTAGCAAAAGCAGCTGCGACTTTTGGCATATGAAATAGCCCTTGCAGAGTTTAAGAGCTCCTTTCTTAGGTAGCCGCTTTCCTTGGTCACAGATTCCTCTGAGAACCATCAGCTGAAGATGTACTGTTTTTTGGCAACAATCCCTCTCTTTTTATCTTTGTTGACAACTATATTTTGTAAGTAACTTTTAAAAGCACCAATTCATGATGGTTTAAAACATTTATGTAGAGCTAGGACTTAGTAGAGACCCAGATGGGTGTATTTCAAGCATTAATTTTGTTTAATTAAATGTAATTGCATTAACATTGCTAAAGTGTATTAATTTTTTTTTTAAAATTGCTATTGTTAATAGTAAAGTTACTGGATTCAAATGCCAACTGTTGATAAGCTGTGGAGTCTGGAGGAGAAGTATAATTTATACTTTTATAATGTTTATAAATTTATGGTTCATATAAATCTCTTCAAGTAAATTCCAAGTGCATTGAAATTTGCATGCCCACTATTATAGAGAGTAATTAGGTATAGACCAAATATTTATACATCTCGCTGCCTTTAAACACTGGTTAGAACAAGATTTTGCAACAGGAAATGAGCTATAAAAATAATGGGAGATGTGAATTATAATAAATAAGTTTTATGATGCAGCATGCTGACATTTGAAACTCACACAGTTCCAGATGGATTTACCCTCTTATACTGCAAGGACAATGGTTTTCAAGAAAATGTCCGTACAGCTTCAATTACATGATTCAAAATAAAGCAGGGGTCCAGCAGTACCTTAAAGACTAAATGATCCAACATTCCACTGGAAGCAAAAGAGAAAATCGTTTTCAGAAAGTTTATCTAGGGAGGAAACATAGGAAAGAAGAACAAGCAAGCTGCTTCTGCTCCCCATCAATAAGTGACCTCTGGAACATGTATGACTCCATGAGGCACTGTATCAGAGCCAGCTGGGCACCATATTGTCTGTGCTCATGCCGTATTATTGCTTTGGTTGAAATATATTAAAACACTGATAAATTCTGTATGCAAGTCAATACTAATGGCGTATTTTCATTCTCCCCACTGCCATATTTAGCAGATCAGTAGAAATGTTTCCCATTCTATTATAATTCAGCGGGAATTTTATTAATGCTTAATCCCAGGGGATGGATAGTGAACACTCTCCTTCATTTATGCAGGTTTAACACCCAGGGTTGTTATTGTTTCCCACCCCCACCCCCCTTGCAGCAATTTGTCAAAAGCTTGCCATTAGTTGATATGTAACCTTTAATTCAGCAATTGTTAGCACTTTTGTATGCCAGTGAAGGGTCCTGAAATTTTCAGTAGGGTATGTTCTAATAATAGGAAAACTTAATTATTCCCCTAGTACTTCAAAACTATCATTGACACTTCATATCTACAGCATAACCTTCAGCTTCCAGTCAATAAGGTTGTGTTGTACTTTGTATGCCAGAAAAACCTATTTGTAGAAACTTTGTGGTGGATTATTATTATTATTAGTATTAGTAGTAGTAGAGGACTGATTTTAACAAAGATCTTTGTGCATGAAATCCTTGTTTGCTCTTTCTCTCTCCTCTTGATTAATCACTTGGTTCATTCTGTTGAAACACACAGAGCAAATTAATAGTGTCATTTTTGAATTTAAATATTTATATTTAGATGTTAGTGTTTCACCAATGGACTTCCAATGTATATATTTAAGCCAAGTAAATTATGAGTCAGAGCCATGGTGGCAAGGAGAAGAGTTTAGTAAAGGGATTCAAGGGATGTCAAACATAAGGCCTACAGGCCAGAGCAGGCCTTTTCAGGGGTCTCATCCAGCCTGCGAGCTACTGAGGAACAGGAGGCTTTGGATGGGGGGGGAGGGGTGAGTGTGCATAGACTAGGGTTGCCAATCCCCAGGTGGGGGCAGGGGATCCCCCGGTTTGGAGACCCTCCCCCCACTTCAGGATCATCAGAAAGCGGGGGGAGGGGAGGAAAATGTCTGCTGGGAACTCTATTATTCCCTATGGAGATTTATTCCCATAGAAAATCATGGACAATTGATCCATGGGTATCTGGGACTCTGGGGGGGGGCTGTTTTTGGGGGTAGAAGCACCAAAATTTCAGTATAGCATCTAGTGCCTCTCCCCAAAATACCTCCCGAGTTTCAAAAAGATTGGACCAGGGGGTCCAATTCTATGAGCCCCAAAAGAAGGTGCCCCTAACCTTCATTATTTCCTAAGGAAGGAAGGAATTGAAAAGGTGTGCTGTCCCTTTAAATGTGATGGCCAGAACTCCCTTTGGAGTTCAATTATGCTTGTCACAGCCTTGATCTTGGCTCCACCCCTAATGTCTCCTGGCTCCACCCCCAAAGTCTCCTGGCTCCACCCCCAAAATCCCCAGATATTTCTTGAATTGGACTTGGCAACCCTAGCATAGGCTCTGGCTTCAGCATGGTGGAACAACCTTGTCTGCAGCAATCGAGCAGAACCCCATCATTTCATCAGCAGCCTCACAGGTAAGTCAGAAGCCACCACAGTCTCATTCATACTGGCTTGGGTTCCAAGGTAAGGTAAATATTCATTTATTTATTCATTCAATTTTAGAACACCCCACCCCCCTTCAAGTAGGGCTTGGGGCGGTGTACAACATAAAATTAATGCAATGTAAATATAATACAGGGATGTGTGCTTGGTATATACCAAGTCAAGTAAATACCTGAAAAATATCTTATCAGTATTTTGGGGGTATTTATTCAGCCAAATCAGATTTTATAATGCACACTGACACCTTCCCTTCCCTCTCCGAATTCAACCACAGCAAATACTTCCCATCCTCTCTCTGAGTTGTGCCAAAGCACTGGCAAGCCTCAATAATTGAAAGGAAGGTATTTAAAGAGACCTCAGTGACGTGAGGAGTGAAGGGTAAGTATTAAGTTTCCATTATACCCTACGTTTCCATGGAGCCCTGTGGCACAGAGTGGTAAATTGGCAGTACTGCAGTCCAAGCTCTCTGCTCACGACCTGAGTTCAATTCCGGTAGAAGCTGGGTTCAGGTAGCCGGCTCAAGGTTGACTCAGCCTTCTATCCTGCAGAGATCAGTAAAAGGAGTACCCAGCTTGCTGTAGGGAAAGTGTAAATGACTGGGGAAGGCAATGACAAACTACCCCATAAAAAAGTCTGCCATGAAAATGTCATGATGCGACATCACCCTAGAGTCAGAAATGACTGGTGCTTCCGCAGGGGACTACCTTTACCTTTCCCCCCATTAAACCTATAGAAGAAGATAGAAGATATTGGATTTATATCCCGCCCTCAGTATTCAGGTAGCCGGCTCAAGGTTGACTCAGCCTTCCATCCTTCAGAGATCAGTAAAAGGAGTACCCAGCTTGCTGTAGGGAAAGTGTAAATGACTGGGGAAGGCAATGACAAACTACCCCATAAAAAAGTCTGCCATGAAAATGTCATGATGCGACATCACCCTAGAGTCAGAAATGACTGGTGCTTGCACAGGGAACTACCTTTACCTTTTCCCCCATTAAACCTATAGAAGAAGATAGAAGATATTGGATTTATATCCCGCTCTCCACTCCGAAGAGTCTCAGAGTGGCTCACAATCTCCTTTACCTCCCCCCCCACAACAGGCACCCTGTGAGGTGGGTGGGGCTGGAGAGGGCTCTCACAGCAGCTGCCCTTTCAAGGACAACTTCTACCAGAGCTATGGCTGACCCAAGGCCATGCTAGCAGGTGCAAGTGGAGGAGTGGGGAATCAAACCCGGCTCTCCCAGATAAGAGTCCACACACTTAACCACTACACCAAACTGGCTCTCTCACCAAACTCGCTCTATGGGGTATAATGGAGCCAAATCAATCTGGCAATACCGATTATTTTGCAAATTCAGGAATATTGGTACATACCATTATTTTTAGGGTTTGGTATACCCAAACCCAGGCCTCGGATTCAGCCGGAGCTCACAGGAGCACAGATCCTGCACCTTTCTGAGAGTTCCACCTCTTCCTTCCCACTTTGTCCACTGAATAGTAGATACACTGCATAACAATCCCTGAATGAGCTCCACCACCTTTTTTTCCTACAAAATGACCCCCTGCCCAAACCTTTTTGTGTGCACATTCCTAGTCACAAGCCCCTCTGCTTGGTCTGCTGCTCTGGGGATGCTGTCCCAGCTGGAAGCAGGGATCAGTGTTTGAATGTGAGTGGGTGGTGCAGAAGATTCTCTGGGCTTGCTGTTGTCCAGTGTGCCCCCACGAGGTAGCTGTGCTTCAGACAATTGCGGGGGGGGGGGGGTGTTCTAAAGCAGTTTCTTCCACACATAAGGGACCTAGTCCTTTCCTCTGAACAGGTGACTTGGCAGCCAGGCCTCCCTTCCTCCTGGACCACATGGCAGCCTTCAGCTATAGGCACCATCACATCACGGGGAGTGATGGTGGCGTGGCTTGCTAGTGATCTCTGGTTTGAACTTAATGTCTCATTGTCAGAAATTTCAGTATGTATATATCATTTCCCATGGTTAACAATATGCAGGGAGCCATCAACAGATTTTTGTAGATGAGAAACATTCCATGAAGGGCTCCAGGAAAAGACTATATGAAGCTCTGCTTTAGCTATCTAAAATATTTGGTAAGAAATGCTGCTAATTGATTGCTGGCATTCCTTCCAACACTAAGGTTGCATAGATGGTTGAGCCCTGCTTGATTCATTTTTCTTCTTTAATAGGCCCATTACTACCTTCAGTCAAAGGAAAATCATTTGAACTTGACATTTTCATCTTTCTGTTATCAATACTGGCGGAAGTAGACGCTATTAAAGTCTCAGCTCTGCATCACCTCAGGCACTGACCAATCAAGTAGTAAAGGACATAAAAGAATTTGACAATGGCTACTTAAAATTCTTGCTCTCTTGGCTGACATATTGGAGCAGGAGTCACCTTTCCCTGAAACCATGATGAGACCTTAAGACTGTTTGCCTAAACAGGAAAGTTGAACAGTATTGCTATAGTGTATATATATTTATATATGCTATATATAGTATAATACAGGGTTTCCCAAACTTTTCTTTCCCGTGGCCTGGCTATTTTTACACTTCTCCTTTGTGACCCACTAAAATTTGGAGGTGGAGCCAGGAGACTTTGGGGGTGGAGCCGGGAGACAGGAATTATGTCATTTCCTGTGGTGTCAAGGGCCAAGTGATGTCACTTCTGGGGCACACTAAACCAAAACTCCACCTTTTCCTGTGATGTCACTTCCAGAATGTCCACCAGTGGGGACAGGGCACTAGAAGCCTTCCCACTGTTGCTTCCCCCCATCCCAGCACTAAGAATACAGACAAAGCATCACTTACAGGGAAAGAAAGAAAGAAAGAAAGAAAGAAAGAAAGAAAGAAAGAAAGAAAGAAAGAAAGAAAGAAAGAAAGAAAGAAAGAAAGAAAGAAAGAAAGAAAGAAAGAAAGAAAGAAAGAAAGAAGGGGAGGCAAAGTAAAAAAAGGCTTTCTCGCCATCAGATGACTTCAGTCAGCAATAATTCTGCCCAGGGAACGTTTGGTAAAAAAAAAAAAATAGCTACTGGAATGCCCACTCCTCGCCCCTCCTGGTTGAAAAAAACACACACACCCTTCTTTGCCGCCCAGGGGAAATCTCCCCAAAAGAACATACTGCAAGGCACAGGAAAGCTCATACTTTGAAGAACACTTCATGGGTCTAAAGTGCCAGTGGACTCCAGCTTTTCCCTCAAACACTGGGAGGGGGGGAGAAGGAAGGAGAGGCAGCCCAGCTCCTCTCTGCACAACACAGAGACGGGGGAAGGAAGGAAGCCAAACAGAGCTCAGACTTTGCAGTCTGTGTCAATCTTCAAGGCTAGCTTTTCTTTGCACAACAGAGAGATGGGGGAAGGAAGCCAAATGGAGCTCAGGCTTTGCAGCCTGTGTCAGTCTTCAAGGCTAGCTTTTCTCTGCACAACAGAGAGATGGGGGAAGGAAGGAAGCAGAGCAGAGGTCATGCTTTCCTGGGGACAGGGCTAGCTTTGGCTTTTCTTGTGACCCGGTAGTGAGGCTTCCGTGGGTCAGTACCAGGTCATGACCCTGCAAATGGGAAACACTGGTAGAGTACATCTGAAGAAGTGTGCATACGAATTAACACATATACCCAGAATTAATTTGTTTGTCTTAAAGGTGTCACTGGATTCAAACGGTTCTAGGAAAAAAAACACAAAGGAAAAATGCCCAAAGAAAAAACCCCACTGATATAAATGCTCACAGGAAAAAAGCCCCCATGGAAACATGCCCACATATCTGAAGGTGGAGCCAGGAGCAAGGATGTGACAAGCACAACTGAACTCCAAAGGGAGTTCTGGCCATCACATCTAAAGGGACCACACTCCTTTTAAATGCCTTCCCTCCATAGGAAATAATGAAGGATAGGGGCATTTTTTGGGGGGGCTCAAAGAATTGGATCCCCTGGTCCAATCCTTTTGAAACCTGGAGGGTATTTTGGGGAGAGGCACTGGATACTGTGCTGCAAATTTGGTGCATCTATCTCAAAAAACAGCCCCCCCCCCAGAACCCGAGATGCCCACGGATCAATTCTCCATTATACTATTTTTTTAATTAATTCCAACTATGTTTATTGATCTCTTTCTTCCAGATACTTGGCAGAGTCAGTCCTGCTTAGCTTCTTAGATCTATGAGGCCTTAACTACCTGTGCTATTTAAGAAAGAGAAGGAGGAGGAAGGGGGGAAGCTGAAGGGGGAGGTATCATAATTAACATAAGAAGAACCCTGCTGGATCACACCAGTATCTACAGTTGGGGACCAGAGATATAAAAGGATTAGCCTGGTGCAACCCAGGCCATTTACTATCCAGATCCTGAAGAAAGCAAGACTTTACTTAGGTAAATTCACCGTGCTGAGGGGGGGGGGGTGGTGGATTAGATATTGGGATGAATTTATTTAGAAGTAGCATGGGTTTGATTTAGTAAAGCATGGTTTTTCAAATTCTGTTTGTCACCCATAGGTTTTTTTTTTTTTGGGGGGGGTGGGGAATAAAAACCAGTATGTCTGCAGAAAGGTCTTCAAAGCAGCCGGGCATCTTTTCAGTACTTTAGAATATGTTTTGAGAAATGTGTGCTCCACACGGTTTACTTCAGTGGTTCCCAACCTTTTTGGCACCAGGGACTGCTTTCCTGGAAGACAATTTTTCCAGGGACTTGGGGAGCAGCACTGGGGTTCTTGCCACCCCAGGTTGCCTCCCCACCCCTGCCCCCCATGGTGGTCTGTAAATGAGGTGTGAACTGATCAGCAGGGGTCTTTAAATGAGGGGGACAGGAAGGTCACTGCCGCGCTGCCCCTTTTGCTTCCCCTGCAAGGTGAGGCAGCCTCAGAGTGAGTCTGCGCTGACTTTCGTCTGCCCAGGTCCCAGGCAGGGGAAAGGGGCAGTGGAGCTGCTCTGCCTCGCTCTGAGGCTGCCTCTCCTGTGCTGCCTCTTTTGTCTGGGTCTGTGGTCTGGCAGTTGGGGGACCTCTGGTTTACTTAATATGATATCTTTGCTGCAATAATTCCTTAGCTAATGAAGCATGTGATCATCCATACTTCCTCTAAGCTATGGGGTCTTGTGAGCAAAAATTCTTCTTTGTGAGCTACTGGCATTAGAGTTGCGAGCTACTGCATAAATTGGTTTGCTCTGGGGCCAGGTTGTGACTGAGCTCTTGCATAAATTAGTTGGCCATTTTTCCTAAGCTAAGACAAAAAAGTGTGAGCTGGAAGCTAAAAAACTGTGAGCTAGCTCAAACTAACTTGGCTTATCTGAGCTACTTTCATTATGGACTTCTTTCTATGTGGGCTTCTTTCCATGTGGGTTTATTTCCATGGGGGCATTTTTCCATGGGGGCTTTTTCCTGTGAGCATTTATGTCAGTGGAGGTTTTTCTTTGGGAATTTTTCCCTGGTGCTTTTTTCCTTTGGGTTTTTTTTTTCCCGTTACCGATTCAAACATTGTTCAGTATACTTGATAATGACTGTCAATGACTGTAGAACAAAATAGGAGTCAATCGCACCTTTAAGACCAACTTAGTTTTATTCAGAACGCAAGCTTTCGTGTGCATGCACCCTTCTTCAGACGAGGAATGATAGTGGCATCATTGTGTCTCAATTTGTGATCAATTAATCCTGATAATGTTAGTGACTGTAGCATAATTGCATCCTGATTAAACAAAGTACATACCATAAAGTAAGGATGATTAGTGATATGTACTTCATCTGTTCTGTGTTGTGAGCAGAATGACAGCTAAGAACTTGCCCCTGTTCCTCTCTTTTCCCCATTAGGCCTGCATTCACAAATCTCTTCTCTCCATTCTTGAGTAGGGCAATCATGCCTGATCACTAGGGTTGCCAATCCCCAGGCGGGGGCAGGGCATCCCCCGGTTTGGAGGCCCTCCCCCCGCTTCAGGGTCGTCAGAAAGCGGGGGGAGGGGAGGGAAATGTCTGCTGGGAACTCTATTATTCCCTATGGAGATTTATTCCCATAGAAAATCATGGAGAATTGATCCACGGGTATCTGGGGCTCTGGGGGGGCTGTTTTTTGGGGTAGAAGCACCAAATTTTCAGTATAGCATCTAGTGCCTCTCCCCAAAATACCCCCCAAGTTTCAAAAAGGTTGGACCAGGGGGTCCAATTCTATTAGCCCCAAAAGAAGGTGCCCCTATCCTTCATTATTTCCTATGGAAGGAAGGCATTGAAAAGGTCCCTTTCAATGTGATGGCCAGAACTCCCTTTGGAGTTCAATTATGCTTGTCACAGCCTTGATCTTGGCTCCACCCCTAATGTCTCCTGGCTCCACCCCCAAAGTCTCCTGGCTCCACCCCCAAAGTCCCCAGATATTTCTTTAATTGGACTTGGCAACCCTACTGATCACACTAATACATGCATATTAATTGACATTTTTCACTTGCCACTCTCATATATGGCAAAGGCAGAACAACCTGCGATATAAGCATGAACAAGTAGGTAATAACCAATACTCCCTCTAAGCTGTGGAGTCTTGCGAGCAAACATTCTACTTTGTGAGCTACTGGTATTACAGTTATGAGCCACGGCATAAATTAGTTTGCTCTGGGGCCATTTTTCCTCAGCAAAGACAAAAATGTGTGAGCTGGAGGCTAAAAAACTGTGAGCTAGTTCACACTACCTCATCTTAGAAGGAACATTGGTAATAACTCAGTTGAACATAGGCAATTGGGAGGGACGGTGGCTCAGTAGCAGAGCATCTGCTTGGTAAGCAGAAGGTCACAGGTTCAATCCCTGGCATCTCCAACTGAAAAAGGGTCCAGGCAAATAGGTGTGAAAAACCTCAGCTTGAGACTCCGGCGAGCCGCTGCCAGTCTGAGTAGATAAGACTGACTTTGATGGACCGAGGGTCTGATTCAGTATAAGGCAGCTTCATATGTTCATATGATATAACTCATGCAAATATATTATTAAATTGCACAGCTAAATGTGATAAAGAACATATATGACATAAAGACACCATATACAATCACACAAAGATTAACAAGGGGAAACCCCAACCTGTTAATCAGTTTGACTGAGTCAATAACAGTCCAGAGTCTTAAAAGGCAATGCAAAATGTGGAGAGGGGCAATGTCTTCAAATAGATGAACATAGATAATTCTAAGTAGATGTGGCCCCTAGGCATGGCCAGCGTTTTGCGATTCTTCACCAGTTGAATTCCAGTATTAAATAACAATCTGCACATAATCCAATCTGCTATTAACGTATGTCATATATAACATTTATACACGTACAAAAGACATCAAACAAACTCACCCATTTTGTTAAGACATTGAGGTGCCTAACAGCATCATTTTACCAGACCCATAGTTCAGAAATTTTCTTGTCTCCTCTCCTGATGTTACTGAAGAAACAGGCAAATGAAAGCTGCTGTCCTCACATTTTATACCTTTGTTATGAGGGCCGGATCTGACATAAATGAGACCTTGCCAGGCCAGGCCATGTCGGGCTGGGCCATGTGTGTACCTATTTAAGATTAGGAAGCAGACATATAAACTTTATAAAGGTCACAGAGAATCACAATTAAAGATCCAATAGAAGGAAGAAAGGTTTGGCTCAGTAGCTCTGCTGTGTGATTGAGAGAGCCTGGAAAAGCAAGCTCTGCCTTCCCCTCCTCAAGCTTCAGCCAATGAAGAAAATAGAGGTTTTGCTCTGTAGCTTCTGTATGATTGAGTAAGCCTTGCAAAGCAAGCTGTTATGTGGAAGGAAGCAAGAGAGAGGGAGAAGATGACAGCCAGTTACTTGGGGGAGCCCTCCTGGGGCCTGATTCAGCCCCCCAGGCTGCATGTTTGACACCCCTGCCTTAATGGAACCACAACAAATGCATTTGCCCTCCTAATCAGTGAACGTGAAGGCACTCAGAAAAAAACAGGTCTGTAGAATCGCAGGGCATGTGGGAATGGTTACATATACCATAAGAATCGGGGGGTGGGGGGGTGGGATTCTTGATCGTTGACTGCTTTTTATAACTGAAACTCTCTATAAATTTGCCATGCTGTACTTTTTATTAGCATGCCAATAAAGGTATTTGGATTTGGATTTTGGTTACATACACACAGCTGACTCCAAAAAGGTTCCTATTTCATGGTATGAACATATGAAACTGCCTTATACTGAATCAGACCCTCGGTCCATCAAAGTCAGTATTGTCTTCTCAGACTAGCAGTGGCTCTCCAGAGTCTCAAGCTGAGGTTTTTTACACCTATTTGCCTGGACCCTTTTTTGGAGATGCCGGGGATTGAACCTGGGACCTTCTGCTTGCCAAGCAGATGCTCTACCACTGAGCCACCGTCCCTCCCCAACAAAAAAAACATGGTACCTTTTAGATGAAGAGGAGGAGGAGGAGGAGATTGGATTTATATCACACCCTTCATTTAGAATCTCAGTGGTTTACAATCTCCTTCCCTTCCTCTCCCCACAACAGACACCCTGTGAAGTAGGTGGGGCTGAGAGAGCTCTTAGATAGGGTTGCCAAGTCCAATTCAAGAAATATCTGGGGACTTTGGGGGGTGGAGCCAGGAGACATTGGGAGTGGAGCCATAAGCAAAGTTGTGACAAGCACAATTGAACTTCAAAGGGAGTTCTGGCCATCACATTTAATGGAACCGCACATCTTTTAAATGCCCTCCCTACATTAGAAATAATGAAGGATAGGGGCACTTTCTTTTGGGACTCATAGAATTGGACCCTCTGGTCCAATCTTTTTGAAACTTGTGGGGATTTTTGAAAATTATGGGGATCATCACAGCTCTGTTTTGTAACAGTTGATAAAATCCAGATCGAAGCTTTGTTTTAGGTAGCTTACAGCAATTTAGAATCCAAGATGTTTCTGTTTAAAAGGCAAATCCTCTAAGCAGGTTTTTTGAATGGAAACTTCCACATATCCATCAACAGTGTCTGAATTTTTTATTGGGACAGGGATTTTTCATTGGTTATCTTAAAGACAGAACTACACATTACTTCTGTTCCTGTCATAGAGTTTCCTTCAGTTTTCCTTTTTTCTTTAAAAGAATGGATTTCTTTGTTCATATCTGGATTTAATTTCTTTCAAAAAGAACTCTTGAATTGGTCCTTATATCTTGGAGGGTGGAGTAATTTTAGATGGCAAGTGATAATAGCACACTCTGGGAACGAGACAAGAAAACTATCTCTCAGTTCAGTCCTAGAATGTTCATTGTCTTGAGTTTCAACTTAGGGTTCCCAGGTCCTACCTGGCTCTGGACAGGGGACTCTTCTTGTGTGTGCCTTGCACACGGGGCACAATGACATCACCCGGAAGCGACGCTATTGCACTAGGTATGTTGCCAGGGGGATGCTCTATCACTTAGGAAAAAACTATGATTATCATAAAGTTTTCCCTAAGTGATAGTGTGGGGCTCATGTGCTTGAGCCCCCAGACCCCACAAAGCCTGAAGACTTTGTGGATCACGCATTTGGCATATCAGCCTGAGCCGCCCACATTGTGTCTGAAAGGCTAAAAGGGCACAGACATCTTACACTCATATTCTCGCTTCCTTTTGCTGACACATGTATTCTTGATAAATTGTTGGCTGTATCGAATCTTGGGGGCTATGAAGACATAACCTCATGTATGCTTCCTGTTTCATTAACTGCCTGAGAAGTGTAAATAAAACCAGGACTTGCAGAGAGCAAGTTTTTCTTCACTTCCTCAATACACGTGTCGAGAGTCTTCATTCCTACAAATAGTGTCCCCTCTGCAATGTGCCCGGCATGATAGCATCATTTCTGGGTGATGTAATTGTGGCAGGAATATTATGGTGCAACAGTGCTCTTTGGGGGCAGGGCTCCCTGACAGCCAGCTCTGTGGTAGTGGGTTGGGGCCCTTGAAATCAGGGGAACACCTGCCCTCGGTGGGGATGCTGGGAAGTCTACTTCATTATCAATTGCAATTCAGCAGTCTCTCTTTCTAATCTCCTTTTGAAATTCCTTTGTAAGAGCACTGCTATTCTTCAGTCAGCAACTGAATGTTCTGAATTCTAATATCAGATTTATGTCCTTTTATTCTTTGCATTCTCCTGGATTGAATCTTCCTGGATGGAATTGAGACCGTCATAACAAATTAGTTCAACACCTCTGATTTATAAAATGCAATGGTCCTAACTTCTGTTGGGGTACTGTTATATTCAACATTCTAAATTTCTAATTTCATAATTTCATTTTGCAACTCCATTATTAGTTTCATCATTACTACATACACACTACATATTCAATATTAGATTTTCCACCATTTCTACATACTCACTACAACTTTTAATATATCAAAGCACAAAGGAAAATCTATTGTAGGTTTCGTAATAAGAAATTAAAAAATGTTTCTGCTCAAAGTTCACTTCGTCATAGATTTATTTATTATTTCATTTTCAGAAATACATTCTATTCTCAAAATTTATATCCAAAACATGCTCTCATTCTGCTTCTGCATTCTGTATTTAGAAACACTTTTAAAAATTTCTAATTCTAAATTTCTCTCTTGCTGTAATACACATTCCATTTCTCTCCAAATTTCATAATCAATCTGTTTCTCAAGTAGGTTCTTAATTTTGCCATCACTTCATAGTCAGCAAGCTTATTTTCCCATTCTTCTAAGCTTGGACAGATGTCTAATTTCCATTTTGCTGCATAGATAATTCTAGCCACTTACCATTTATTTGAATATCTTGGTGTCGGTTGCTTGGCTATGAGCTAATGCAATAAAGCTTACTTGATGATGATGTATTTGAATATTTCTTCCAAAATGTTTGGTAATTTATTAGGCAGTATACCATACATATTCCTAGCTTCCATAGGGAATTTAAATGTTAATATATTCTGTGTTTTTCCATGTATGTCCTTCCAATATCTTTTTGTTTTTTTACAAGTCCACCACATATGGTAAAAGGTTCCATCTGTGTCTTGACATTTCAAGCATTTTGCTTTGTAGTTTTTGAATACTTTCTCAAAATCCCTTGGGGGGTTATATATCATTTATTTATTTATTTGGCTTATATTCTGCCCTTTCCCATAAATGGCTCAGGGTGCATTACAACATAAATTGAACAATAAAAACCTACATTTTAAATATATATTTTCTAATATAGTGGGTTCAATGCATGGAGAAGGGACGAGGTAGCAGTTGTCAAAACAAAGCTCTTTTATTAAGTCCAGCACGGCAGTGGCTGAACTCAAGACTGAGGAACTGGGCCAACAGGGTCAACTATATACACTTCAAGGTTCCCGCACTAGGATGCCATTGAATCATTCAAACCAGCAGAGGGCCTGCAATTGGAGCAGGACAGCAGGGATTTGGATCCTACTGCCCACTATTCCTGAGTCCCCAAGCTCAGTCCTACAGGCTCCAATGAGCCAGGCAGGAACCTATTAAAACATACTATTAATTATTAGTCAACATACACAATATATTTTGTACCCATTTTCTAGACATATTTTGTACCTTTTTTCTCTTAATGCCTGACTGGCTGTAAACTTGATTTTGTTTCCCTATAACCATTCCCATTGATACATTGATGCATAGGTATCTGCTCTCTAAAATTCTGTGTCTACTTAATCATATATTTTTTTCACTTGTTCAGTTTCTAACTGAAGTAATAATTTGTATATCCCTTGCAGTAAATTGTCTTTTTGTTTTATAATTAGTTGTTGGAGCTCAGTCACTCTTTTAGAGCTCCACCTTTTATGTTGATAATGTTCTTTAGTCTTGAAACTGATTGACAATATAGCAATGATTAAATGTTGATTTCTCCATCTCTCCATCTCCATCTCTAATATCTTGCCAGGACTTGATTTTCCTCTGAGCATTTACCACATTGCCGTATGTTTTTTTAAAAATGCAATTTTACTTCTCGTGTTCTTATTATGATAATAAGGTGACATGACTGGAAAATTTGGAGGGTTCAATAAATTCCAGCATGTAAACAATTTTCTCAAAAGCCCATATCTAATTTTATGACTTCTTTCTTGTGCTATGATAGTTTTAATTGATTTCTTAATTCATAAATAATTGTGTAAGTTTTCATCTAGGTTTGCTGATTCAAGTTTTGCTATTTTTTTGTCTTGGGTTTTTAATTCAATCCACCATCCAAACCAGGCCTGCTGCTTGGTAATATACAATGCTCCTGTCTTTTGCTCATCTTGTAATATTTTAAAGCTTTTCTTGGTTTCTTGCAGTTCCAAATACATTTATCTGTCTTTGCCATTCTATCAATATTCTTTCTTCCATATGTATATATAACTTTAGGAATTAAAAAAAAATAGTTTTTGCAGTACACTCATTTTGATTACAGAATTTTTCCCTACCATGAGATTTTAATTTTTTTCAACAAACATCAAAAAATAACTGGAGTGACGGTAATAATAAAAAATAAACAGCAACCTGACACTAAGCAATTATGAATAAAGTCCCACGCAGTAGTATCAGCTCTCGTTCCAAATGAAGACCCCAGGATTTATTATCTCCGTTTCGATTTTATAACATCTTCAACAGTGGAATGAGCTTCAATGAATAATTCTGGACCTCAGTTTTCACAGAAATCACTCCTGATTATTTCTACTTAGTATTTGTGAAAATTCCAATAATTATTTTATGGTGATTTCCACCCAATTTCAGTCTTTCTCATTTTTAGTAAAGTTTATTTCATAGGAATTAATGCTTCATTCTATGTAACATGGGGAAAATGATGGAGCAGAAGTAGTACGGGTCACATATACTACTATATCCCATATTATTTTGGAATGTCTTTTCCTAGCCTCACAACGTAGACAATTTTTAGCTGAATATCTCCAACACAACGTATTTACTAAAAGGAAAACTCTAATCTACTTTTTAGAAGATGTTAATCCCCTACTACATGTGTTGCGAATTTCTTAGTAGAAGCCTATAAAATTAAATCTAGGCAAACTACTGTATTTTAATTGCTGGGTGTCTACTCTTGATTAGTATTATTGGCTGCCATTTTGATTGCTTTATGTTTTGTTCTTATTATACTTCAGGCCTTTGTAACTACTTTTGATTGTGAATCATTATTGCTTTTATGCCAATAAAGGTCTGAACAACATATACTACTTGTGGGTTTAGATAATCTTGCTCAAAGACCTTAGCACATGGAGGAAGGCCATTTCTGTCAGGCGATGGAGACTCAAGGCTGTATTCATTTGAGACAATGTAATACTTTATTGGAAACTCATAGCTTGAAACAGAAATTGAGACTAATACCTTGGCAGGGGTGTTTCTGGGTCT